>NW_026801990.1:0-88000 GCF_963506605.1 Zootoca vivipara | reverse complement strand
AATTTGGCTCATTTTACAAAGGTGCTTATTTCTGGAGTGAACATGCATTTCTACTCAAGAGTAAGCAACTAAGCGAAATAAACCTATAGAACGCTTACTTGTCTTCTATCTATGCATTGTGACACTCCAACAATGTGTTTTGCTTCAATTTGGCTCATTTTACAAACGTGCTTATTTCTGGAGTGAACATGCAGTTCTACTCAAGAGTAAGCAACTAAGCGAAATAAACCTATAGAACGCTTATTTGTCTTCTATCTATGCATTCTGACTCTCCAACAATGTGTTTTGCTTCAATTTGGCTCATTTTACAAAGGTGCTTATTTCTGGAGTGAACATGCAGTTCTACTCAATAGTAAGCAACTAAACGAAATAAACCTATAGAACGCTTACTTGTCTTCTATCTATGCATTCTGACACTCCAACAAAGTGTTTTGCTTCAATTTGGCTCATTTTACAAACGTGCTTATTTCTGGAGTGAACATGCAGTTCTACTCAAGAGTAAGCAACTAAGCGAAATAAACCTATAGATCGCTTATTTATCTTCTATCTATGCATTCTGACCCTCCAACAATGTGTTTTGCTTCAATTTGGCTCATTTTACAAAGGTGCTTACTTCTGGAGTGAACATGCATATCTACTCAAGAGTAAGCAACTAAGTGAAATAAACCTATAGAACGCTTATTTGTCTTCTATCTATGCATTCTGACACTCCACCAATATGTTTTGCTTCAATTTGGCTCATTTTAAAAACGTGCTCATTTCTGGAGTGAACATGTAGTTCTACTCAAGAGTAAGCAACTAAGCGAAATAAACCTATTTGTCTTCTATCTATGCATTCTGACACTCCAACAATGTGTTGTGCTTCAATTTGGCTCATTTTACAAAGGTGCTTATTTCTGGAGTGAACATGCAGTTCTACTCAAGAGTAAGCAACTAAGCGAAATAAACTTATAGAACGCTTATTTGTCTTCTGTCTATGCATTCTGACACTCCAACAATGTGTTTTGCTTCAATTTGACTCATTTTACAAAGGTGCTTATTTCTGGAGTGAACATGCAGTTCTACTCAATAGTAAGCAACTAAGCGAAATAAACCTATAGAACGCTTACTTGTCTTCTATCTATGCATTGTGACACTCCAACAATGTGTTTTGCTTCAATTTGGCTCATTTTACAAAGGTGCTTATTTCTGGAGTGAACATGCAGTTCTACTCAATAGTAAGCAACTAAGCGAAATAAACCTATAGAACGCTTACTTGTCTTTTATCTATGCATTCTGACACTCCACCAATATGTTTTGCTTCAATTTGGCTCATTTTAAAAACGTGCTTATTTCTGGAGTGAACATGCAGTTCTACTCATGAGTAAGCAACTAAGCGAAATAAACCTATACATCGCTTATTTATCTTCTATCTATGCATTCTGACACTCCACCAATATGTTTTGCTTCAATTTGGCTCATTTTAAAAACGTGCTTATTTCTGGAGTGAACATGCAGTTCTACTCATGAGTAAGCAACTAAGCGAAATAAACCTATAGATCGCTTATTTATCTTCTATCTATGCATTCTGACACTCCACCAATATGTTTTGCTTCAATTTGGCTCATTTTACAAAGGTGCTTATTTCTGGAGTGAACATGCATTTCTACTCAAGAGTAAGCAACTAAGCGAAATAAACCTATAGAACGCTTACTTGTCTTCTATCTATGCATTCTGACACTCCAACCATATGTTTTGCTTCAATTTGGCTCATTTTTCAAAGGTGCTTATTTCTGGAGTTCACATGCAGTTCTACTCATGAGTAAGCAACTAAGCGAAATAAACCTATAGATCGCTTATTTATCTTCTATCTATGCATTCTGACACTCCAACAATGTGTTCTGCTTCAATTTGGCTCATTTTACAAAGGTGCTCATTTCTGGAGTGAACATGCAGTTCTACTCAAGAGTAAGCAACTAAGCGAAATAAACCTATAGAACGCTTATTTGTCTTCTATCTATGCATTCTGACACTCCAACAATGTGTTTTGCTTCAATTTGGCTCATTTTACAAAGGTGCTTATTTCTGGAGTGAACATGCAGTTCTACTCAAGAGGAAGCAACTAAGCGAAATAAACCTATAGGTCGCTTATTTATCTTCTATCTATGCATTCTGACACTCCACCAATATGTTTTGCTTCAATTTGGCTCATTTTAAAAACGTGCTTATTTCTGGAGTGAACATGCAGTTCTACTCATGAGTAAGCAACTAAGCGAAATAAACCTATAGATCGCTTATTTATCTTCTATCTATGCATTCTGACACTCCAACAATGTGTTGTGCTTCAATTTGGCTCATTTTACAAAGGTGCTCATTTCTGGAGTGAACATGCAGTTCTACTCAAGAGTAAGCAACTAAGCGAAATAAACCTATAGAACGCTTATTTGTCTTCTATCTATGCATTCTGACACTCCAACAATGTGTTTTGCTTCAATTTGGCTCATTTTACAAAGGTGCTTATTTCTGGAGTGAACATGCAGTTCTACTCAAGAGGAAGCAACTAAGCGAAATAAACCTATAGGTCGCTTATTTATCTTCTATCTATGCATTCTGACACTCCAACCATATGTTTTGCTTCAATTTGGCTCATTTTTCAAAGGTGCTTATTTCTGGAGTTCACATGCAGTTCTACTCATGAGTAAGCAACTAAGCGAAATAAACCTATAGATCGCTTATTTATCTTCTATCTATGCATTCTGACACTCCAACAATGTGTTCTGCTTCAATTTGGCTCATTTTACAAAGGTGCTCATTTCTGGAGTGAACATGCAGTTCTACTCAAGAGTAAGCAACTAAGCGAAATAAACCTATAGAACGCTTATTTGTCTTCTATCTATGCATTCTGACACTCCAACAATGTGTTTTGCTTCAATTTGGCTCATTTTACAAAGGTGCTTATTTCTGGAGTGAACATGCAGTTCTACTCAAGAGTAAGCAACTAAGCGAAATAAACCTATAGGTCGCTTATTTATCTTCTATCTATGCATTCTGACACTCCACCAATATGTTTTGCTTCAATTTGGCTCATTTTAAAAACGTGCTTATTTCTGGAGTGAACATGCAGTTCTACTCATGAGTAAGCAACTAAGCGAAATAAACCTATAGATCGCTTATTTATCTTCTATCTATGCATTCTGACACTCCACCAATATGTTTTGCTTCAATTTGGCTCATTTTACAAAGGTGCTTATTTCTGGAGTGAACATGCAGTTCTACACAAGAGTAAGCAACTAAGCGAAATAAACCTATAGAATGCTTACTTGTCTTCTATCTATGCATTGTGACACTCCAACAATGTGTTTTGCTTCAATTTGGCTCATTTTACAAAGGTGCTTATTTCTGGAGTGAACATGCAGTTCTACTCAAGAGTAAGCAACTAAGCGAAATAAACCTATAGAACGCTTACTTGTCTTTTATCTATGCATTCTGACACTCCACCAATATGTTTTGCTTCAATTTGGCTCATTTTACAAAGGTGCTTATTTCTGGAGTGAACATGCATTTCTACTCATGAGTAAGCAACTAAGCGAAATAAACCTATAGATCGCTTATTTATCTTCTATCTATGCATTCTGACACTCCAACCATATGTTTTGCTTCAATTTGGCTCATTTTTCAAAGGTGCTTATTTCTGGAGTTCACATGCAGTTCTACTCATGAGTAAGCAACTAAGCGAAATAAACCTATAGATCGCTTATTTATCTTCTATCTATGCATTCTGACACTCCAACAATGTGTTTTGCTTCAATTTGGCTCATTTTACAAAGGTGCTTATTTCTGGAGTTCACATGCATATCTACTCAAGAGTAAGCAACTAAGCGAAATAAACCTATAGAACGCTTATTTGTCTTCTATCTATGCATTCTGACACTCCACCAATGTGTTTTGCTTCAATTTGGCTCATTTTACAAACGTGCTTATTTCTGGAGTGAACATGCAGTTCTACTCAAGAGTAAGCAACTAAGCGAAATAAACCTATAGAACACTTATTTGTCTTCTATCTATGCATTCTGACAGTCCAACAATGTGTTTTGCTTCAATTTGGCTCATTTTACAAAGGTGCTTATTTCTGGAGTGAACATGCAGTTCTACTCAAGAGTAAGCAACTAAGCGAAATAAACCTATAGAACGCTTATTTGTCTTCTATCTATGCATTCTGACACTCCAACAATGTGTTTTGCTTCAATTTGGCTCATTTTACAAAGGTGCTCATTTCTGGAGTGAACATGCAGTTCTACTCAAGAGGAAGCAACTAAGCGAAATAAACCTATAGGTCGCTCATTTATCTTCTATCTATGCATTCTGACACTCCACCAATATGTTTTGCTTCAATTTGGCTCATTTTAAAAACGTGCTTATTTCTGGAGTGAACATGCAGTTCTACTCATGAGTAAGCAACTAAGCGAAATAAACCTATAGATCGCTTATTTATCTTCTATCTATGCATTCTGAAACTCCACCAATATGTTTTGCTTCAATTTGGCTCATTTTACAAAGGTGCTTATTTCTGGAGTGAACATGCATTTCTACTCAAGAGTAAGCAACTAAGCGAAATAAACCTATAGAATGCTTACTTGTCTTCTATCTATGCATTGTGACACTCCAACAATGTGTTTTGCTTCAATTTGGCTCATTTTACAAACGTGCTTATTTCTGGAGTGAACATGCAGTTCTACTCAAGAGTAAGCAACTAAGCGAAATAAAACTATAGAACGCTTATTTGTCTTCTATCTGTGCAATCTGACACTCCAACCATGTGTTTTGCTTCAATTTGGCTCATTTTACAAAGGTGCTTATTTCTGGAGTGAACATGCAGTTCTACTCATGAGTAAGCAACTAAGCGAAATAAACCTATAGATCGCTTATTTATCTTCTATCTATGCATTCTGACACTCCAACAATGTGTTTTGCTTCAATTTGGCTCATTTTACAAAGGTGCTTATTTCTGGAGTTCACATGCATATCTACTCAAGAGTAAGCAACTAAGCGAAATAAACCTATAGAACGCTTATTTGTCTTCTATCTATGCATTCTGACACTCCACCAATATGTTTTGCTTCAATTTGGCTCATTTTACAAACGTGCTCATTTCTGGAGTGAACATGCAGTTCTACTCAAGAGTAAGCAACTAAGCGAAATAAACCTATAGAACGCTTATTTGTCTTCTATCTATGCATTCTGACACTCCAACAATGTGTTTTGCTTCAATTTGGCTCATTTTACAAACGTGCTTATTTCTGGAGTGAACATGCAGTTCTACTCAAGAGTAAGCAACTAAGCGAAATAAACCTATAGAACACTTATTTGTCTTCTATCTATGCATTCTGACACTCCAACAATGTGTTTTGCTTCAATTTGACTCATTTTACAAAGGTGCTTATTTCTGGAGTGAACATGCAGTTCTACTCAATAGTAAGCAACTAAACGAAATAAACCTATAGAACGCTTACTTGTCTTCTATCTATGCATTCTGACACTCCAACAATGTGTTTTGCTTCAATTTGGCTCATTTTACAAAGGTGCTTATTTCTGGAGTTCACATGCATATCTACTCAAGAGTAAGCAACTAAGCGAAATAAACCTATAGAACGCTTATTTGTCTTCTATCTATGCATTCTGACACTCCACCAATATGTTTTGCTTCAATTTGGCTCATTTTACAAACGTGCTCATTTCTGGAGTGAACATGCAGTTCTACTCAAGAGTAAGCAACTAAGCGAAATAAACCTATAGAACGCTTATTTGTCTTCTATCTATGCATTCTGACACTCCAACAATGTGTTTTGCTTCAATTTGGCTCATTTTACAAACGTGCTTATTTCTGGAGTGAACATGCAGTTCTACTCAAGAGTAAGCAACTAAGCGAAATAAACCTATAGAACACTTATTTGTCTTCTATCTATGCATTCTGACACTCCAACAATGTGTTTTGCTTCAATTTGACTCATTTTACAAAGGTGCTTATTTCTGGAGTGAACATGCAGTTCTACTCAATAGTAAGCAACTAAACGAAATAAACCTATAGAACGCTTACTTGTCTTCTATCTATGCATTCTGACACTCCAACTAAGTGTTTTGCTTCAATTTGGCTCATTTTACAAACGTGCTTATTTCTGGAGTGAACATGCAGTTCTACTCAAGAGTAAGCAACTAAGCGAAATAAACCTATAGATCGCTTATTTATCTTCTATCTATGCATTCTGACCCTCCAACAATGTGTTTTGCTTCAATTTGGCTCATTTTACAAAGGTGCTTACTTCTGGAGTGAACATGCATATCTACTCAAGAGTAAGCAACTAAGCGAAATAAACCTATAGAACGCTTATTTGTCTTCTATCTATGTATTCTGACACTCCACCAATATGTTTTGCCTCAATTTGGCTCATTTTAAAAACATGCTCATTTCTGGAGTGAACATGTCGTTCTACTCAAGAGTAAGCAACTAAGCGAAAAAAACCTATAGAACGCTTATTTGTCTTCTGTCTATGCATTCTGACACTCCAACAATGTGTTTTGCTTCTATTTGACTCATTTTACAAACGTGCTTATTTCTGGAGTGAACATGCAGTTCTACTCAATAGTAAGCAACTAAGCGAAATAAAGCTATAGAACGCTTACTTGTCTTTTATCTATGGATTCTGACACTCCAACAATGTGTTTTGCTTCAATTTGGCTCATTTTACAAAGGTGCTTATTTCTGGAGTGAACATGCAGTTCTACTCAAGAGTAAGCAACTAAGCGAAATAAACCTATAGAACGCTTATTTGCTTTCTATCTGTGCAATCTGACACTCCAACAATGTGTTTTGCTACAATTTGGCTCATTTTACAAAGGTGCATATTTCTGGAGTTCACATGCAGTTCTACTCATGAGTAAGCAACTAAGTGAAATAAACCTATAGATCGCTTATTTATCTTCTATCTATGCATTCTGACACTCCAACAATGTGTTCTGCTTCAATTTGGCTCATTTTACAAAGGTGCTTATTTCTGGAGTGAACATGCAGTTCTACTCAATAGTAAGCAACTAAGCGAAATAAACCTATAGAACGCTTACTTGTCTTTTATCTATGCATTCTGACACTCCACCAATATGTTTTGCTTCAATTTGGCTCATTTTAAAAACGTGCTTATTTCTGGAGTGAACATGCAGTTCTACTCATGAGTAAGCAACTAAGCGAAATAAACCTATAGATCGCTTATTTATCTTCTATCTATGCATTCTGACACTCCACCAATATGTTTTGCTTCAATTTGGCTCATTTTAAAAACGTGCTTATTTCTGGAGTGAACATGCAGTTCTACTCATCAGTAAGCAACTAAGCGAAATAAACCTATAGATCGCTTATTTATCTTCTATCTATGCATTCTGACACTCCACCAATATGTTTTGCTTCAATTTGGCTCATTTTACAAAGGTGCTTATTTCTGGAGTGAACATGCATTTCTACTCAAGAGTAAGCAACTAAGCGAAATAAACCTATAGAACGCTTACTTGTCTTCTATCTATGCATTCTGACACTCCAACAATGTGTTTTGCTTCAATTGGTCTCATTTTACAAACGTGCTTATTTCTGGAGTGAACATGCAGTTCTACTCAAGAGTAAGCAACTAAGCGAAATAAACCTATAGAACGCTTATTTGTCTTCTATCTGTGCAATCTGACACTCCAACCATATGTTTTGCTTCAATTTGGCTCATTTTTCAAAGGTGCTTATTTCTGGAGTTCACATGCAGTTCTACTCATGAGTAAGCAACTAAGCGAAATAAACCTATAGATCGCTTATTTATCTTCTATATATGCATTCTGACACTCCAACAATGTGTTTTGCTTCAATTTGGCTCATTTTACAAACGTGCTTATTTCTGGAGTTCACATGCATATATACTCAAGAGTAAGCAACTAAGCGAAATAAACCTATAGAACGCTTATTTGTCTTCTATCTATGCATTCTGACACTCCACCAATGTGTTTTGCTTCAATTTGGCTCATTTTACAAACGTGCTTATTTCTGGAGTGAACATGCAGTTCTACTCAAGAGTAAGCAACTAAGCGAAATAAACCTATAGAACTCTTATTTGTCTTCTATCTATGCATTCTGACACTCCAACAATCTGTTTTGCTTCAATTTGGCTCATTTTACAAACGTGCTTATTTCTTGAGTGAACATGCAGTTCTACTCAAGAGTAAGCAACTAAGCGAAATAAACCTATAGAACACTTATTTGTCTTCTATCTATGCATTCTGACACTCCAACAATGTGTTTTGCTTCAATTTGACTCATTTTACAAAGGTGCTTATTTCTGGAGTGAACATGCAGTTCTACTCAATAGTAAGCAACTAAGCGAAATAAACCTATAGAACGCTTACTTGTCTTCTATCTATGCATTCTGACACTCCAACAAAGTGTTTTGCTTCAATTTGGCTCATTTTACAAACGTGCTTATTTCTGGAGTGTACATGCAGTTCTACTCAAGAGTAAGCAACTAAGCGAAATAAACCTATAGAACGCTTATTTGTCTTCTATCTATGCATTCTGACACTCCAACAATGTGTTTTGCTTCAATTTGGCTCATTTTACAAAGGTGCTTATTTCTGGAGTGAACATGCAGTTCTACTCAAGAGTAAGCAACTAAGCGAAATAAACCTATAGATCGCTTATTTATCTTCTATCTATGCATTCTGACACTCCACCAATATGTTTCGCTTCAATTTGGCTCATTTTAAAAACGTGCTTATTTCTGGAGTGAACATGCAGTTCTACTCATGAGTAAGCAACTAAGCGAAATAAACCTATAGATCGCTTATTTATCTTCTATCTATGCATTCTGACACTCCAACAATGTGTTTTGCTTCTATTTGACTCATTTTACAAAGGTGCTTATTTCTGGAGTGAACATGCAGTTCTACTCAAGAGTAAGCAACTAAGCGAAATAAACCTATAGAACGCTTATTTGCTTTCTATCTGTGCAATCTGACACTCCAACAATGTGTTTTGCTACAATTTGGCTCATTTTACAAAGGTGCATATTTCTGGAGTTCACATGCAGTTCTACTCATGAGTAAGCAACTAAGTGAAATAAACCTATAGATCGCTTATTTATCTTCTATCTATGCATTCTGACACTCCAACAATGTGTTCTGCTTCAATTTGGCTCATTTTACAAAGGTGCTTATTTCTGGAGTGAACATGCAGTTCTACTCAATAGTAAGCAACTAAGCGAAATAAACCTATAGAACGCTTATTTGCTTTCTATCTGTGCATTCTGACACTCCACCAATATGTTTTGCTTCAATTTGGCTCATTTTGAAAACGTGCTTATTTCTGGAGTGAACATGCAGTTCTACTCATGAGTAAGCAACTAAGCGAAATAAACCTATAGATCGCTTATTTATCTTCTATCTATGCATTCTGACACTCCACCAATATGTTTTGCTTCAATTTGGCTCATTTTAAAAACGTGCTTATTTCTGGAGTGAACATGCAGTTCTACTCATGAGTAAGCAACTAAGCGAAATAAACCTATAGATCGCTTATTTATCTTCTATCTATGCATTCTGACACTCCACCAATATGTTTTGCTTCAATTTGGCTCATTTTACAAAGGTGCTTATTTCTGGAGTGAACATGCATTTCTACTCAAGAGTAAGCAACTAAGCGAAATAAACCTATAGAACGCTTACTTGTCTTCTATCTATGCATTCTGACACTCCAACAATGTGTTTTGCTTCAATTGGTCTCATTTTACAAACGTGCTTATTTCTGGAGTGAACATGCAGTTCTACTCAAGAGTAAGCAACTAAGCGAAATAAACCTATAGAACGCTTACTTGTCTTCTATCTATGCATTCTGACACTCCAACAATGTGTTTTGCTTCAACTGGTCTCATTTTACAAACGTGCTTATTTCTGGAGTGAACATGCAGTTCTACTCAAGAGTAAGCAACTAAGCGAAATAAACCTATAGAACGCTTATTTGTCTTCTATCTGTGCAATCTGACACTCCAACCATATGTTTTGCTTCAATTTGGCTCATTTTTCAAAGGTGCTTATTTCTGGAGTTCACATGCAGTTCTACTCATGAGTAAGCAACTAAGCGAAATAAACCTATAGATCGCTTATTTATCTTCTATATATGCATTCTGACACTCCAACAATGTGTTTTGCTTCAATTTGGCTCATTTTACAAAGGTGCTTATTTCTGGAGTTCACATGCATATCTACTCAAGAGTAAGCAACTAAGCGAAATAAACCTATAGAACTCTTATTTGTCTTCTATCTATGCATTCTGACACTCCAACAATCTGTTTTGCTTCAATTTGGCTCATTTTACAAACGTGCTTATTTCTTGAGTGAACATGCAGTTCTACTCAAGAGTAAGCAACTAAGCGAAATAAACCTATAGAACACTTATTTGTCTTCTATCTATGCATTCTGACACTCCAACAATGTGTTTTGCTTCAATTTGACTCATTTTACAAAGGTGCTTATTTCTGGAGTGAACATGCAGTTCTACTCAATAGTAAGCAACTAAGCGAAATAAACCTATAGAACGCTTACTTGTCTTCTATCTATGCATTCTGACACTCCAACAAAGTGTTTTGCTTCAATTTGGCTCATTTTACAAACGTGCTTATTTCTGGAGTGTACATGCAGTTCTACTCAAGAGTAAGCAACTAAGCGAAATAAACCTATAGAACGCTTATTTGTCTTCTATCTATGCATTCTGACACTCCAACAATGTGTTTTGCTTCAATTTGGCTCATTTTACAAAGGTGCTTATTTCTGGAGTGAACATGCAGTTCTACTCAAGAGTAAGCAACTAAGCGAAATAAACCTATAGATCGCTTATTTATCTTCTATATATGCATTCTGACACTCCAACAATGTGTTTTGCTTCAATTTGGCTCATTTTACAAAGGTGCTTATTTCTGGAGTTCACATGCATATCTACTCAAGAGTAAGCAACTAAGCGAAATAAACCTATAGAACGCTTATTTGTCTTCTATCTATGCATTCTGACACTCCAACAATGTGTTTTGCTTCAATTTGACTCATTTTACAAAGGTGCTTATTTCTGGAGTGAACATGCAGTTCTACTCAATAGTAAGCAACTAAGCGAAATAAACCTATAGAACGCTTACTTGTCTTCTATCTATGCATTCTGACACTCCAACAAAGTGTTTTGCTTCAATTTGGCTCATTTTACAAACGTGCTTATTTCTGGAGTGTACATGCAGTTCTACTCAAGAGTAAGCAACTAAGCGAAATAAACCTATAGAACGCTTATTTGTCTTCTATCTATGCATTCTGACACTCCAACAATGTGTTTTGCTTCAATTTGGCTCATTTTACAAAGGTGCTTATTTCTGGAGTGAACATGCAGTTCTACTCAAGAGTAAGCAACTAAGCGAAATAAACCTATAGATCGCTTATTTATCTTCTATCTATGCATTCTGACACTCCACCAATATGTTTTGCTTCAATTTGGCTCATTTTAAAAACGTGCTTATTTCTGGAGTGAACATGCAGTTCTACTCATGAGTAAGCAACTAAGCGAAATAAACCTATAGATCGCTTATTTATCTTCTATCTATGCATTCTGACACTCCAACAATGTGTTTTGCTTCTATTTGACTCATTTTACAAAGGTGCTTATTTCTGGAGTGAACATGCAGTTCTACTCAATAGTAAGCAACTAAGCGAAATAAACCTATAGAACGCTTACTTGTCTTTTATCTATGGATTCTGACACTCCAACAATGTGTTTTGCTTCAATTTGGCTCATTTTACAAAGGTGCTTATTTCTGGAGTGAACATGCAGTTCTACTCAAGAGTAAGCAACTAAGCGAAATAAACCTATAGAACGCTTATTTGCTTTCTATCTGTGCAATCTGACACTCCAACAATGTGTTTTGCTACAATTTGGCTCATTTTACAAAGGTGCATATTTCTGGAGTTCACATGCAGTTCTACTCATGAGTAAGCAACTAAGTGAAATAAACCTATAGATCGCTTATTTATCTTCTATCTATGCATTCTGACACTCCAACAATGTGTTCTGCTTCAATTTGGCTCATTTTACAAAGGTGCTTATTTCTGGAGTGAACATGCAGTTCTACTCAATAGTAAGCAACTAAGCGAAATAAACCTATAGAACGCTTATTTGCTTTCTATCTGTGCATTCTGACACTCCACCAATATGTTTTGCTTCAATTTGGCTCATTTTAAAAACGTGCTTATTTCTGGAGTGAACATGCAGTTCTACTCATGAGTAAGCAACTAAGCGAAATAAACCTATAGATCGCTTATTTATCTTCTATCTATGCATTCTGACACTCCACCAATATGTTTTGCTTCAATTTGGCTCATTTTAAAAACGTGCTTATTTCTGGAGTGAACATGCAGTTCTACTCATGAGTAAGCAACTAAGCGAAATAAACCTATAGATCGCTTATTTATCTTCTATCTATGCATTCTGACACTCCACCAATATGTTTTGCTTCAATTTGGCTCATTTTACAAAGGTGCTTATTTCTGGAGTGAACATGCATTTCTACTCAAGAGTAAGCAACTAAGCGAAATAAACCTATAGAACGCTTACTTGTCTTCTATCTATGCATTCTGACACTCCAACAATGTGTTTTGCTTCAATTGGTCTCATTTTACAAACGTGCTTATTTCTGGAGTGAACATGCAGTTCTACTCAAGAGTAAGCAACTAAGCGAAATAAACCTATAGAACGCTTATTTGTCTTCTATCTGTACAATCTGACACTCCAACCATATGTTTTGCTTCAATTTGGCTCATTTTTCAAAGGTGCTTATTTCTGGAGTTCACATGCAGTTCTACTCATGAGTAAGCAACTAAGCGAAATAAACCTATAGATCGCTTATTTATCTTCTATCTATGCATTCTGACACTCCAACAATGTGTTTTGCTTCAATTTGGCTCATTTTACAAAGGTGCTTATTTCTGGAGTTCACATGCATATCTACTCAAGAGTAAGCAACTAAGCGAAATAAACCTATAGAACGCTTATTTGTCTTCTATCTATGCATTCTGACACTCCACCAATGTGTTTTGCTTCAATTTGGCTCATTTTACAAACGTGCTTATTTCTGGAGTGAACATGCAGTTCTACTCAAGAGTAAGCAACTAAGCGAAATAAACCTATAGAACTCTTATTTGTCTTCTATCTATGCATTCTGACACTCCAACAATCTGTTTTGCTTCAATTTGGCTCATTTTACAAACGTGCTTATTTCTGGAGTGAACATGCAGTTCTACTCAAGAGTAAGCAACTAAGCGAAATAAACCTATAGAACACTTATTTGTCTTCTATCTATGCATTCTGACACTCCAACAATGTGTTTTGCTTCAATTTGACTCATTTTACAAAGGTGCTTATTTCTGGAGTGAACATGCAGTTCTACTCAATAGTAAGCAACTAAGCGAAATAAACCTATAGAACGCTTACTTGTCTTCTATCTATGCATTCTGACACTCCAACAAAGTGTTTTGCTTCAATTTGGCTCATTTTACAAACGTGCTTATTTCTGGAGTGTACATGCAGTTCTACTCAAGAGTAAGCAACTAAGCGAAATAAACCTATAGAACGCTTATTTGTCTTCTATCTATGCATTCTGACACTCCAACAATGTGTTTTGCTTCAATTTGGCTCATTTTACAAAGGTGCTTATTTCTGGAGTGAACATGCAGTTCTACTCAAGAGTAAGCAACTAAGCGAAATAAACCTATAGATCGCTTATTTATCTTCTATCTATGCATTCTGACACTCCACCAATATGTTTTGCTTCAATTTGGCTCATTTTAAAAACGTGCTTATTTCTGGAGTGAACATGCAGTTCTACTCATGAGTAAGCAACTAAGCGAAATAAACCTATAGATCGCTTATTTATCTTCTATCTATGCATTCTGACACTCCAACAATGTGTTTTGCTTCTATTTGACTCATTTTACAAAGGTTCTTATTTCTGGAGTGAACATGCAGTTCTACTCAATAGTAAGCAACTAAGCGAAATAAACCTATAGAACGCTTACTTGTCTTTTATCTATGGATTCTGACACTCCAACAATGTGTTTTGCTTCAATTTGGCTCATTTTACAAAGGTGCTTATTTCTGGAGTGAAAATGCAGTTCTACTCAAGAGTAAGCAACTAAGCGAAATAAACCTATAGAACGCTTATTTGTCTTCTATCTATGCATTCTGACACTCCAACAATGTGTTTTGCTTCAATTTGGCTCATTTTACAAAGGTGCTTATTTCTGGAGTGAACATGCAGTTCTACTCAAGAGTAAGCAACTAAGCGAAATAAACCTATAGATCGCTTATTTATCTTCTATCTATGCATTCTGACACTCCACCAATATGTTTTGCTTCAATTTGGCTCATTTTAAAAACGTGCTTATTTCTGGAGTGAACATGCAGTTCTACTCATGAGTAAGCAACTAAGCGAAATAAACCTATAGATCGCTTATTTATCTTCTATCTATGCATTCTGACACTCCAACAATGTGTTTTGCTTCTATTTGACTCATTTTACAAAGGTTCTTATTTCTGGAGTGAACATGCAGTTCTACTCAATAGTAAGCAACTAAGCGAAATAAACCTATAGAACGCTTACTTGTCTTTTATCTATGGATTCTGACACTCCAACAATGTGTTTTGCTTCAATTTGGCTCATTTTACAAAGGTGCTTATTTCTGGAGTGAACATGCAGTTCTACTCAAGAGTAAGCAACTAAGCGAAATAAACCTATAGAACGCTTATTTGCTTTCTATCTGTGCAATCTGACACTCCAACAATGTGTTTTGCTACAATTTGCCTCTTTTACAAAGGTGCATATTTCTGGAGTTCACATGCAGTTCTACTCATGAGTAAGCAACTAAGCGAAATAAACCTATAGAACGCTTACTTGTCTTTTATCTATGCATTCTGACACTCCACCAATATGTTTTGCTTCAATTTGGCTCATTTTAAAAACGTGCTTATTTCTGGAGTGAACATGCAGTTCTACTCATGAGTAAGCAACTAAGCGAAATAAACCTATAGATCGCTTATTTATCTTGTATCTATGCATTCTGACACTCCACCAATATGTTTTGCTTCAATTTGGCTCATTTTAAAAACGTGCTTATTTCTGGAGTGAACATGCAGTTCTACTCATGAGTAAGCAACTAAGCGAAATAAACCTATAGATCTCTTATTTATCTTCTATCTATGCATTCTGACACTCCACCAATATGTTTTGCTTCAATTTGGCTCATTTTACAAAGGTGCTTATTTCTGGAGTGAACATGCATTTCTACTCAAGAGTAAGCAACTAAGCGAAATAAACCTATAGAACGCTTACTTGTCTTCTATCTATGCATTCTGACACTCCAACAATGTGTTTTGCTTCAATTGGTCTCATTTTACAAACGTGCTTATTTCTGGAGTGAACATGCAGTTCTACTCAAGAGTAAGCAACTAAGCGAAATAAACCTATAGAACGCTTATTTGTCTTCTATCTGTGCAATCTGACACTCCAACCATATGTTTTGCTTCAATTTGGCTCATTTTTCAAAGGTGCTTATTTCTGGAGTTCACATGCAGTTCTACTCATGAGTAAGCAACTAAGCGAAATAAACCTATAGATCGCTTATTTATCTTCTATCTATGCATTCTGACACTCCAACAATGTGTTTTGCTTCAATTTGGCTCATTTTACAAAGGTGCTTATTTCTGGAGTTCACATGCATATCTACTCAAGAGTAAGCAACTAAGCGAAATAAACCTATAGAACGCTTATTTGTCTTCTATCTATGCATTCTGACACTCCACCAATGTGTTTTGCTTCAATTTGGCTCATTTTACAAACGTGCTTATTTCTGGAGTGAACATGCAGTTCTACTCAAGAGTAAGCAACTAAGCGAAATAAACCTATAGAACTCTTATTTGTCTTCTATCTATGCATTCTGACACTCCAACAATCTGTTTTGCTTCAATTTGGCTCATTTTACAAACGTGCTTATTTCTGGAGTGAACATGCAGTTCTACTCAAGAGTAAGCAACTAAGCGAAATAAACCTATAGAACACTTATTTGTCTTCTATCTATGCATTCTGACACTCCAACAATGTGTTTTGCTTCAATTTGACTCATTTTACAAAGGTGCTTATTTCTGGAGTGAACATGCAGTTCTACTCAATAGTAAGCAACTAAGCGAAATAAACCTATAGAACGCTTACTTGTCTTCTATCTATGCATTCTGACACTCCAACAAAGTGTTTTGCTTCAATTTGGCTCATTTTACAAACGTGCTTATTTCTGGAGTGTACATGCAGTTCTACTCAAGAGTAAGCAACTAAGCGAAATAAACCTATAGAACGCTTATTTGTCTTCTATCTATGCATTCTGACACTCCAACAATGTGTTTTGCTTCAATTTGGCTCATTTTACAAAGGTGCTTATTTCTGGAGTGAACATGCAGTTCTACTCAAGAGTAAGCAACTAAGCGAAATAAACCTATAGATCGCTTATTTATCTTCTATCTATGCATTCTGACACTCCACCAATATGTTTTGCTTCAATTTGGCTCATTTTAAAAACGTGCTTATTTCTGGAGTGAACATGCAGTTCTACTCATGAGTAAGCAACTAAGCGAAATAAACCTATAGATCGCTTATTTATCTTCTATCTATGCATTCTGACACTCCACCAATATGTTTTGCTTCAATTTGGCTCATTTTACAAAGGTGCTTATTTCTGGAGTGAACATGCATTTCTACTCAAGAGTAAGCAACTAAGCGAAATAAACCTATAGAATGCTTACTTGTCTTCTATCTATGCATTGTGACACTCCAACAATGTGTTTTGCTTCAATTTGGCTCATTTTACAAACGTGCTTATTTCTGGAGTGAACATGCAGTTCTACTCAAGAGTAAGCAACTAAGCGAAATAAAACTATAGGACGCTTATTTGTCTTCTATCTGTGCAATCTGACACTCCAACCATGTGTTTTGCTTCAATTTGGCTCATTTTACAAAGGTGCTTATTTCCGGAGTTCACATGCAGTTCTACTCATGAGTAAGCAACTAAGCGAAATAAACCTATAGAACGCTTATTTGTCTTCTATCTATGCATTCTGACACTCCACCAATATGTTTTGCTTCAATTTGGCTCATTTTACAAACGTGCTCATTTCTGGAGTGAACATGCAGTTCTACTCAAGAGTAAGCAACTAAGCGAAATAAACCTATAGAACGCTTATTTGTCTTCTATCTATGCATTCTGACACTCCAACAATGTGTTTTGCTTCAATTTGGCTCATTTTACAAACGTGCTTATTTCTGGAGTGAACATGCAGTTCTACTCAAGAGTAAGCAACTAAGCGAAATAAACCTATAGAACACTTATTTGTCTTCTATCTATGCATTCTGACACTCCAACAATGTGTTTTGCTTCAATTTGACTCATTTTACAAAGGTGCTTATTTCTGGAGTGAACATGCAGTTCTACTCAATAGTAAGCAACTAAATGAAATAAACCTATAGAACGCTTACTTGTCTTCTATCTATGCATTCTGACACTCCAACTAAGTGTTTTGCTTCAAATTGGCTCATTTTACAAACGTGCTTATTTCTGGAGTGAACATGCAGTTCTACTCATGAGTAAGCAACTAAGCGAAATAAACCTATAGATCGCTTATTTATCTACTATCTATGCATTCTGACCTTCCAACAATGTGTTGTGCTTCAATTTGGCTCATTTTACAAAGGTGCTTATTTCTGGAGTGAACATGCAGTTCTACTCAAGAGTAAGCAACTAAGCGAAATAAACTTATAGAACACTTATTTGTCTTCTGTCTATGCATTCTGACACTCCAACAATGTGTTTTGCTTCAATTTGACTCATTTTACAAAGGTGCTTATTTCTGGAGTTCACATGCAGTTCTACTCATGAGTAAGCAACTAAGTGAAATAAACCTATAGATCGCTTATTTATCTTCTATCTATGCATTCTGACACTCCAACAATGTGTTCTGCTTCAATTTGGCTCATTTTACAAAGGTGCTTATTTCTGGAGTGAACATGCAGTTCTACTCAATAGTAAGCAACTAAGCGAAATAAACCTATAGAACGCTTACTTGTCTTTTATCTATGCATTCTGACACTCCACCAATATGTTTTGCTTCAATTTGGCTCATTTTAAAAACGTGCTTATTTCTGGAGTGAACATGCAGTTCTACTCATGAGTAAGCAACTAAGCGAAATAAACCTATAGAACACTTATTTGTCTTCTATCTATGCATTCTGACACTCCAACCATATGTTTTGCTTCAATTTGGCTCATTTTTCAAAGGTGCTTATTTCTGGAGTTCACATGCAGTTCTACTCATGAGTAAGCAACTAAGCGAAATAAACCTATAGATCGCTTATTTATCTTCTATCTATGCATTCTGACACTCCAACAATGTGTTTTGCTTCAATTTGGCTCATTTTACAAAGGTGCTTATTTCTGGAGTTCACATGCATATCTACTCAAGAGTAAGCAACTAAGCGAAATAAACCTATAGAACGCTTATTTGTCTTCTATCTATGCATTCTGACACTCCACCAATGTGTTTTGCTTCAATTTGGCTCATTTTACAAACGTGCTTATTTCTGGAGTGAACATGCAGTTCTACTCAAGAGTAAGCAACTAAGCGAAATAAACCTATAGAACACTTATTTGTCTTCTATCTATGCATTCTGACACTCCAACAATGTGTTTTGCTTCAATTTGACTCATTTTACAAAGGTGCTTATTTCTGGAGTGAACATGCAGTTCTACTCAATAGTAAGCAACTAAATGAAATAAACCTATAGAACGCTTACTTGTCTTCTATCTATGCATTCTGACACTCCAACTAAGTGTTTTGCTTCAAATTGGCTCATTTTACAAACGTGCTTATTTCTGGAGTGAACATGCAGTTCTACTCATGAGTAAGCAACTAAGCGAAATAAACCTATAGATCGCTTATTTATCTACTATCTATGCATTCTGACCTTCCAACAATGTGTTGTGCTTCAATTTGGCTCATTTTACAAAGGTGCTTATTTCTGGAGTGAACATGCAGTTCTACTCAAGAGTAAGCAACTAAGCGAAATAAACTTATAGAACACTTATTTGTCTTCTGTCTATGCATTCTGACACTCCAACAATGTGTTTTGCTTCAATTTGACTCATTTTACAAAGGTGCTTATTTCTGGAGTTCACATGCAGTTCTACTCATGAGTAAGCAACTAAGTGAAATAAACCTATAGATCGCTTATTTATCTTCTATCTATGCATTCTGACACTCCAACAATGTGTTCTGCTTCAATTTGGCTCATTTTACAAAGGTGCTTATTTCTGGAGTGAACATGCAGTTCTACTCAATAGTAAGCAACTAAGCGAAATAAACCTATAGAATGCTTACTTGTCTTTTATCTATGCATTCTGACACTCCACCAATATGTTTTGCTTCAATTTGGCTCATTTTAAAAACGTGCTTATTTCTGGAGTGAACATGCAGTTCTACTCATGAGTAAGCAACTAAGCGAAATAAACCTATAGATCGCTTATTTATCTTCTATCTATGCATTCTGACACTCCACCAATATGTTTTGCTTCAATTTGGCTCATTTTAAAAACGTGCTTATTTCTGGAGTGAACATGCAGTTCTACTCATGAGTAAGCAACTAAGCGAAATAAACCTATAGAACACTTATTTGTCTTCTATCTATGCATTCTGACACTCCAACCATATGTTTTGCTTCAATTTGGCTCATTTTTCAAAGGTGCTTATTTCTGGAGTTCACATGCAGTTCTACTCATGAGTAAGCAACTAAGCGAAATAAACCTATAGATCGCTTATTTATCTTCTATCTATGCATTCTGACACTCCAACAATGTGTTTTGCTTCAATTTGGCTCATTTTACAAAGGTGCTTATTTCTGGAGTTCACATGCATATCTACTCAAGAGTAAGCAACTAAGCGAAATAAACCTATAGAACGCTTATTTGTCTTCTATCTATGCATTCTGACACTCCAACAATCTGTTTTGCTTCAATTTGGCTCATTTTACAAACGTGCTTATTTCTGGAGTGAACATGCAGTTCTACTCAAGAGTAAGCAACTAAGCGAAATAAACCTATAGAACACTTATTTGTCTTCTGTCTATGGATTCTGACAGTCCAACAATGTGTTTTGCTTCAATTTGGCTCATTTTACAAAGGTGCTTATTTCTGGAGTGAACATGCAGTTCTACTCAAGAGTAAGCAACTAAGCGAAATAAACCTATAGAACGCTTATTTGTCTTCTATCTATGCATTCTGACACTCCAACAATGTGTTTTGCTTCAATTTGGCTCATTTTACAAAGGTGCTTATTTCTGGAGTGAACATGCAGTTCTACTCAAGAGGAAGCAACTAAGCGAAATAAACCTATAGGTCGCTTATTTATCTTCTATCTATGCATTCTGACACTCCACCAATATGTTTTGCTTCAATTTGGCTCATTTTACAAAGGTGCTTATTTCTGGAGTGAACATGCATTTATACTCAAGAGTAAGCAACTAAGCGAAATAAACCTATAGAATGCTTACTTGTCTTCTATCTATGCATTGTGACACTCCAACAATGTGTTTTGCTTCAATTTGGCTCATTTTACAAACGTGCTTATTTCTGGAGTGAACATGCAGTTCTACTCAAGAGTAAGCAACTAAGCGAAATAAAACTATAGAACGCTTATTTGTCTTCTATCTGTGCAATCTGACACTCCAACCATGTGTTTTGCTTCAATTTGGCTCATTTTACAAAGGTGCTTATTTCTGGAGTTCACATGCAGTTCTACTCATGAGTAAGCAACTGAGCGAAATAAACCTATAGATTGCTTATTTATCTTCTATCTCTGCATTCTGACACTCCAACAATGTGTTTTGCTTCAATTTGGCTCATTTTACAAAGGTGCTTATTTCTGGAGTGAACATGCAGTTCTACTCAAGAGTAAGCAACTAAGCGAAATAAACCTATAGAACACTTATTTGTCTTCTATCTATGCATTCTGACACTCCAACAATGTGTTTTGCTTCAATTTGACTCATTTTACAAAGGTGCTTATTTCTGGAGTGAACATGCAGTTCTACTCAATAGTAAGCAACTAAGCGAAATAAACCTATAGAACGCTTACTTGTATTCTATCTATGAATTCTGACACTCCACCAATATGTTTTGCTTCAATTTGGCTCATTTTAAAAACGTGCTTATTTCTGGAGTGAACATGCAGTTCTACTCATGAGTAAGCAACTAAGCGAAATAAACCTATAGAACACTTATTTGTCTTCTATCTATGCATTCTGACACTCCAACAATGTGTTTTGCTTCAATTTGACTCATTTTACAAAGGTGCTTATTTCTGGAGTGAACATGCAGTTCTACTCAATAGTAAGCAACTAAGCGAAATAAACCTATAGAACGCTTACTTGTCTTCTATCTATGCATTCTGACACTCCAACAAAGTGTTTTGCTTCAATTTGGCTCATTTTACAAACGTGCTTATTTCTGGAGTGTACATGCAGTTCTACTCAAGAGTAAGCAACTAAGCGAAATAAACCTATAGAACGCTTATTTGTCTTCTATCTATGCATTCTGACACTCCAACAATGTGTTTTGCTTCAATTTGGCTCATTTTACAAAGGTGCTTATTTCTGGAGTGAACATGCAGTTCTACTCAAGAGTAAGCAACTAAGCGAAATAAACCTATAGATCGCTTATTTATCTTCTATCTATGCATTCTGACACTCCACCAATATGTTTTGCTTCAATTTGGCTCATTTTAAAAACGTGCTTATTTCTGGAGTGAACATGCAGTTCTACTCATGAGTAAGCAACTAAGCGAAATAAACCTATAGATCGCTTATTTATCTTCTATCTATGCATTCTGACACTCCACCAATATGTTTTGCTTCAATTTGGCTCATTTTACAAAGGTGCTTATTTCTGGAGTGAACATGCATTTCTACTCAAGAGTAAGCAACTAAGCGAAATAAACCTATAGAATGCTTACTTGTCTTCTATCTATGCATTGTGACACTCCAACAATGTGTTTTGCTTCAATTTGGCTCATTTTACAAACGTGCTTATTTCTGGAGTGAACATGCAGTTCTACTCAAGAGTAAGCAACTAAGCGAAATAAAACTATAGAACGCTTATTTGTCTTCTATCTGTGCAATCTGACACTCCAACCATGTGTTTTGCTTCAATTTGGCTCATTTTACAAAGGTGCTTATTTCTGGAGTTCACATGCAGTTCTACTCATGAGTAAGCAACTAAGCGAAATAAACCTATAGAACGCTTATTTGTCTTCTATCTATGCATTCTGACACTCCACCAATATGTTTTGCTTCAATTTGGCTCATTTTACAAACGTGCTCATTTCTGGAGTGAACATGCAGTTCTACTCAAGAGTAAGCAACTAAGCGAAATAAACCTATAGAACGCTTATTTGTCTTCTATCTATGCATTCTGACACTCCAACAATGTGTTTTGCTTCAATTTGGCTCATTTTACAAACGTGCTTATTTCTGGAGTGAACATGCAGTTCTACTCAAGAGTAAGCAACTAAGCGAAATAAACCTATAGAACACTTATTTGTCTTCTATCTATGCATTCTGACACTCCAACAATGTGTTTTGCTTCAATTTGACTCATTTTACAAAGGTGCTTATTTCTGGAGTGAACATGCAGTTCTACTCAATAGTAAGCAACTAAATGAAATAAACCTATAGAACGCTTACTTGTCTTCTATCTATGCATTCTGACACTCCAACTAAGTGTTTTGCTTCAAATTGGCTCATTTTACAAACGTGCTTATTTCTGGAGTGAACATGCAGTTCTACTCATGAGTAAGCAACTAAGCGAAATAAACCTATAGATCGCTTATTTATCTACTATCTATGCATTCTGACCTTCCAACAATGTGTTGTGCTTCAATTTGGCTCATTTTACAAAGGTGCTTATTTCTGGAGTGAACATGCAGTTCTACTCAAGAGTAAGCAACTAAGCGAAATAAACTTATAGAACACTTATTTGTCTTCTGTCTATGCATTCTGACACTCCAACAATGTGTTTTGCTTCAATTTGACTCATTTTACAAAGGTGCTTATTTCTGGAGTTCACATGCAGTTCTACTCATGAGTAAGCAACTAAGTGAAATAAACCTATAGATCGCTTATTTATCTTCTATCTATGCATTCTGACACTCCAACAATGTGTTCTGCTTCAATTTGGCTCATTTTACAAAGGTGCTTATTTCTGGAGTGAACATGCAGTTCTACTCAATAGTAAGCAACTAAGCGAAATAAACCTATAGAACGCTTACTTGTCTTTTATCTATGCATTCTGACACTCCACCAATATGTTTTGCTTCAATTTGGCTCATTTTAAAAACGTGCTTATTTCTGGAGTGAACATGCAGTTCTACTCATGAGTAAGCA
This sequence comes from Zootoca vivipara, assembly GCF_963506605.1. Taxonomy (NCBI): domain Eukaryota; kingdom Metazoa; phylum Chordata; class Lepidosauria; order Squamata; family Lacertidae; genus Zootoca; species Zootoca vivipara. The sequence goes on along the minus strand of NW_026801990.1, from coordinate 64,439 downwards.
ACTAAGCGAAATAAACCTATAGATCGCTTATTTATCTTCTATCTATGCATTCTGACACTCCACCAATATGTTTTGCTTCAATTTGGCTCATTTTAAAAACGTGCTTATTTCTGGAGTGAACATGCAGTTCTACTCATGAGTAAGCAACTAAGCGAAATAAACCTATAGAACACTTATTTGTCTTCTATCTATGCATTCTGACACTCCAACCATATGTTTTGCTTCAATTTGGCTCATTTTTCAAAGGTGCTTATTTCTGGAGTTCACATGCAGTTCTACTCATGAGTAAGCAACTAAGCGAAATAAACCTATAGATCGCTTATTTATCTTCTATCTATGCATTCTGACACTCCAACAATGTGTTTTGCTTCAATTTGGCTCATTTTACAAAGGTGCTTATTTCTGGAGTTCACATGCATATCTACTCAAGAGTAAGCAACTAAGCGAAATAAACCTATAGAACGCTTATTTGTCTTCTATCTATGCATTCTGACACTCCACCAATGTGTTTTGCTTCAATTTGGCTCATTTTACAAACGTGCTTATTTCTGGAGTGAACATGCAGTTCTACTCAAGAGTAAGCAACTAAGCGAAATAAACCTATAGAACGCTTATTTGTCTTCTATCTATGCATTCTGACACTCCAACAATCTGTTTTGCTTCAATTTGGCTCATTTTACAAACGTGCTTATTTCTGGAGTGAACATGCAGTTCTACTCAAGAGTAAGCAACTAAGCGAAATAAACCTATAGAACACTTATTTGTCTTCTGTCTATGGATTCTGACAGTCCAACAATGTGTTTTGCTTCAATTTGGCTCATTTTACAAAGGTGCTTATTTCTGGAGTGAACATGCAGTTCTACTCAAGAGTAAGCAACTAAGCGAAATAAACCTATAGAACGCTTATTTGTCTTCTATCTATGCATTCTGACACTCCAACAATGTGTTTTGCTTCAATTTGGCTCATTTTACAAAGGTGCTTATTTCTGGAGTGAACATGCAGTTCTACTCAAGAGGAAGCAACTAAGCGAAATAAACCTATAGGTCGCTTATTTATCTTCTATCTATGCATTCTGACACTCCACCAATATGTTTTGCTTCAATTTGGCTCATTTTAAAAACGTGCTTATTTCTGGAGTGAACATGCATTTATACTCAAGAGTAAGCAACTAAGCGAAATAAACCTATAGAATGCTTACTTGTCTTCTATCTATGCATTGTGACACTCCAACAATGTGTTTTGCTTCAATTTGGCTCATTTTACAAACGTGCTTATTTCTGGAGTGAACATGCAGTTCTACTCAATAGTAAGCAACTAAGCGAAATAAACCTATAGAACGCTTACTTGTCTTTTATCTATGCATTCTGACACTCCACCAATATGTTTTGCTTCAATTTGGCTCATTTTAAAAACGTGCTTATTTCTGGAGTGAACATGCAGTTCTACTCATGAGTAAGCAACTAAGCAAAATAAACCTATAGATCGCTTATTTATCTTGTATCTATGCATTCTGACACTCCACCAATATGTTTTGCTTCAATTTGGCTCATTTTAAAAACGTGCTTATTTCTGGAGTGAACATGCAGTTCTACTCATGAGTAAGCAACTAAGCGAAATAAACCTATAGATCTCTTATTTATCTTCTATCTATGCATTCTGACACTCCACCAATATGTTTTGCTTCAATTTGGCTCATTTTACAAAGGTGCTTATTTCTGGAGTGAACATGCATTTCTACTCAAGAGTAAGCAACTAAGCGAAATAAACCTATAGAACGCTTACTTGTCTTCTATCTATGCATTCTGACACTCCAACAATGTGTTTTGCTTCAATTGGTCTCATTTTACAAACGTGCTTATTTCTGGAGTGAACATGCAGTTCTACTCAAGAGTAAGCAACTAAGCGAAATAAACCTATAGAACGCTTATTTGTCTTCTATCTGCGGACTTCCGGTGAGCTGCGGCCATCGAAGGAAGCGCGGGATAGCCCTCCGGGGAATCCCGAACTTAACGGAGCCTTTAGAGGTCACGCGAAGGCTCCGCGGACCTCAAAAACCTCAGGGGGGGTTACCCTGAGTGTCGTGGCACCCAGCAGCGCCCTGCGTGCTCTCCTTCACCCGGTTTTTACTGCGTGGGAGCCGGGAGAAGGATTGAGCTGCGGGCGCGAAGGGGGAGAGACCACTGACTCCGTTAAGTGCAGTCTCTGGCTTCCGATGGTAAGCAGCAAGCTTCCTTAAATTATAATTAATCTGAGGAATAAAGAAGGCTGAAATAAATTCTGGATTGAAGTTAACAATCGGATTGATGAAGCTGTGGGGCGCAAAAAGGGAGTCCGTCCCAACAGCGGGGAAAAATGGCGCAGAGAAGTGATCGTAGGAGCTGAGCGACGGAAAGTGAAACTGTTTGCCTGCGGAGTGAGTTTTTCAGAAGTCCTTGATTACATTGTAACAAGGCAATTTTTTGAGGGTGGAAAAGAATTGCTTAGAGCTTTTATATTGTTACCTTGTCCCTTTCCTGGGGGTGGAACTGCAAGCGATCTGGGAACTTTATATTTTCTGCGCTCTAGCCCTGAATGCAGAGGAGCTTTGAGTTGCCTGAGTGCTTTGCTTGTATCGCTGCAGCACCGAAGGGGAGAAAGACGGAGGCTGCCCTTTTTTTTTTTCTTTGCTATAATTAAGAACAAAGTAAAAACGTTTCCCACCAGCTGAGAGGCTGGAAAGGGGGGGTCGACTTTGGATTAAGCCAGCAAGTGGCTGAAGAGGGGTTTATTGCTGGGGAACTGCGGATCTGGGATTCTCCCTTATTTGGATTAAGCCTACAAGTGGCTGAAGTATTTGGCTTCTTTTCTCTTTCTTTTTTTTGGGTTTTTGGAGCGAACTGTGGATTAAGCCTATAAGTGGCTGAAGAGTTGCGAGACTTGGTTTCTTTGTTTCAGGTTTCAAGGGTGCTTTGACTGCTGGAGGGATAAAGAAGGAACTTGCTAGAAGGGTTTGATTTAATGTAACTAGAAACTGCTGGTTCTCTGTCTCTGGGAGTGGAAAAGTACTGGAAAGACTTGAGGTTTCAGAGTAATCCACCCAGTGGCAGACGGAATAACTGTTGATTCTAGGTATTGGAATTTATTACAGCGCCATCTGGGGGTGGTTGGGTTATTGCAGGTTAACTGTAGGAATTTATTAATACTGGTCCCCCTAGTGGTGAAGAGGGGAATTTCCCCTCTTTCCTGTTTTTTTGTAGAAGAATGGCTGGTAAAGAAGAAAGGAAGGCAGCAAGCACACCAAAAGATAGAAGAGGTTCAAAGCAAGAAGAAGTCAAGGATTTAGAAGCTCTATGGCAAAAAATTAAAGATGAATTTAAACACAGTGAACAACGAATGGATAAAAAATTGGGAGAGATCGATAAGAAGATTGAAGGAGCTGTGGGAGAATTATCAACTCAAATAAAAGATTTGTCGGTGAGATCCAAAACAATGGAAGAAACAATCAAGAAGACCCAAAAGGAGGTAAAGGAGGTTAAAAAAGAGACTGACAAAGTGAAAGATAGTATGAAGAAAATGGACCGGGCACATGAACAAATGCTTGATAATTTGGCATTAATTGAAATGAAGCAAAGGCAATTGAATTTGAAATTAAGGGGTATCCCTGAAGAATCGGGAGAAGATATTAAGTCAAGGATAATTGCCGAATTGGCGAAATGGATGGGAAAGACGGATGAAGAAGTGAGCCAGACAATTGTGAATGTATTCAGAATTAAGGTAAAATCAGCAAAGGCCAAGGCAAGGAAAGCACCTGGTGATTGCGTGGTGGTTCTCAATACAATGGAGATGAAAAATGAGATTTTAAGTTTGAGCTTCACCAACAAGCTAATCATCGGAGGCAAGCCTATAATCGTGTTTAAAGAAATTCCTGGAAGATTTTTGAAAAAACGTGACAATTATAAAGCAATGGTGGCCCTGCTTAGGAAAAATGGAATCCAGCATAGATGGGAATACCCCGAAGGAATAATGTTTTTTTATAAAGAGAAAAGACATGTGCTGACAAGTATGCATGACATTGGGAAATTCTTGAGAAAGTACGAAAAATTCTTGGGAGAGCTGAGCCCAGACCTGGTTATCCTAGCTGAAGCGACTGCAGAAGAGGAAGAAGAACCAAAACCACAAAGAAGGAGAAGAAAGAAAAAAGAAGGAGAGGAAGAGAAATCAGAAGAAGAAGAACAGGAAAAAGAGGAAGAGGATAAAGAGTCAGAGAGTGAAGAAGAGGAAGAAGATAAAGATTTAAGTAAAGAACCCGACCAAGACTAGATAAAATCCTATCTTCCTGATATTAGGAAGTAAAATGGCATCATTGAAGATACATACTTGGAATGTACATGGATTGAATAATAAAGTGAAAAGAAATAAAATTGATCATATTTTGAAGAAGAAAAATTTGGATATAATCTGTCTTCAGGAAACACATGTGGCGAAAAAACACAATTATATTCTTAGAAATAAAAGGTTGGGTAAAGAATTTATAAATTCAGTAGAAAATAAAAAGAGAGGAGTGGTTTTGTACATAAAAGACAAATTGGACCCAAATCTGATGTTTAAAGATGAAGAAGGAAGAGTGATAGCGGTCCAAATATCGACCCAAGGAGAAAAAATGTTGGTGGTGGGAATTTATGCACCGAATGAAAACAAAGCGGAATTTTACAAGAATTTGGAAGAAAGGTTAGCAGAGTATATGGACCAAAAGATAGTGCTTATGGGTGATTTCAATGGAGTGACAGTACCAGAATTGGACAGGACAAAGAAAAGGAAGAATGAAGGCAAGTTACCAAAATCCTTCTTTGAATTGGTAGAAAACCTGGGCCTAGTGGATATTTGGAGGTTAAAGCATCCTACGCTTAAACAGTTTACATTCTTTTCAGAACCAAATCAAAGTTCTGGAAGAATAGATCATATATGGATCTCCAAGGAACTAGTACCCAGGGTGAGTAAAATAGAGATAATACCACGAACACTATCAGATCACAATTCAATATTTATGGAAATGAAAAGCAAAGATCAGAATTCCTTTAGGTGGAGAATGAATGAGGAGCTTTTCGAAGATAAAGAGGTGGTAGTAAAAGCTAAGAATATCCTGAAAGATTATTTTCATTGGAATCTACATAAAGACACTGGACTTGATATGGTATGGGATGCAAGTAAAGCAGTAATGAGAGGCTTTCTAATACAGCAAAACAGTTTCCTGAAACGAAAGAAAGAAAAGAAGAAGGAGGAAATCCTGAAGTGCCTCATGGAAAATGAGAAAAACCTGATAGATAAACCAGAGAATCAACAAATCAAACATAACATAAAGATGTTACAGACACAATTCTCTATGTTGATCAGTCAGGAGATAGAATGGAAAATAAAGCAGATGAGACAAAAAAATTTTGAATCAGCGAACAAAACAGGAAAATTATTGGCATGGCAATTAAGGAAACGTCAAAATCAAAATATGATAGTGAAGATAAATATGGAAGGAAAAGTGACTGAGGAGCCAAAGGAAATAAAGAAAGCCTTTCAAAAGTTTTACAAAGAGTTGTATTGTAAAAAGAAAGAAGAGGAGAAGAAGATCAGTGATTATTTAAGCAAACATGGATTGAAACAAATCCCAGAAGAGGAAAGAAAGAAACTCAATAATAGGATAACAAGGCAAGAAGTACACCAGGCAATATCGAGAATGAAAGTAGGAAAAGCCCCAGGACCAGATGGATTATCAGCAAAATATTATAAAGTTTTAAACGGACAGCTGATACCGATTTTAGAAGAAGTGATGAATGATATTCTTGCAGGAGGAAAGATCCCAAATACATGGAAGGAAGCGTATATTACATTGATTCCAAAACCAGGAGCGGATGGATTAGAAGTCAGAAATTATAGACCAATTTCTTTATTGAACAACGATTATAAGCTGTTTGCAGACATTATGTCCAAGAGATTGAAAGAAGTTTTGAAGGAAATGATATATAAGGATCAAGCTGGTTTTCTTCCTGGTAGACAGTTAAAGGACAACGTCAGACATATAATAGATGTAATAGAATATCTGGAAACCAAGATAGATAAGCCAGCAGTATTAATGTTTGTGGATGCAGAGAAAGCATTTGACAATATATCTTGGCAGTTTATGAAGAAAAATCTGGAATCAATGGTTGGCAAAGACTCTTTTTTGAATGGGATTGAGGCAATATATTCAGAACAAAAAGCAAGATTGATAATTAATAACACATTAACGGAATATTTTGACATCACAAAAGGAACTAGACAGGGGTGTCCCTTATCCCCTTTATTATTCATCATGGTCCTGGAAGTACTACTGAATAGATTAAGAGATCTTCCAACTATTAGAGGAATTAAAGTAGGTGCAAAGCAATTTAAAGTGAAAGCCTTCGCGGATGATTTGGTCTTAACTCTAGAAAATCCTAATGAAAGTGTTGCAGCGGCTATAGAAGAAATTGAGAAATTTGGACAATTAGCAGGATTTAAATTAAATAGACAGAAAACAAAGGTGATGGCAATGAATATGACGAAAGAGGAAAAGCAAGAGTTACATCTAAAATATGGGTTTGATGTGGCAAAAAAAGTAAAATACCTTGGAATATGGATGACAGCAAAGAACATTAATTTATATAGTGATAATTATGAACCAGTATGGAGAGAAATAAAGAAAGACCTGGAAAGATGGACTAATATGAACATGTCATTCTTAGGAAGAATAGCAGCAATTAAGATGAATATCTTACCTAAAATGTTATTCTTATTTCAAACTATACCTGTGGTGAAGGGTACAAGACAATTTCAAGAATGGCAAAAGATTTTGTCAAGATTTCTCTGGCAGGGGAAAAAACCTAGAATAAAACATAAAATCTTGGTAGACAGAAAAGAAAGAGGTGGTTTCTCCCTGCCAGATTTAAGACTTTATTATGAAGCGTCTTGTATGTGTTGGATTAAAGAGTGGATAACGTTGAAAAATACTGACCTGCTAGATTTGGAAGGTTTTAACAATAGATTTGGGTGGCATGCATATTTATGTTATGACAAAAAGAAGTCTCATACTGGGTTTACCAATCATGTGATAAGAAGATCTCTGTACGAGGTGTGGGAAAGAAATAAAATGCTGTTAGAGACCAAAAAACCATGGTGGGTTTCACCAGCAGAGGTATTAACAGTGAAGAAAGTAAATATGGAGGGGAGGTGGGCCACTTATGAGGAAATTTTGATAAGAACTGATAAAGGATGGAGACTTAAACCCTATGAAGAAATTAAAGGAGTTTTAACAGGATGGATTCAATACCATCAAATAAATGATGTTCTTAGGGAAGACAGGAAAATAGGTTTTGAGGATAAAAGGTCCAAATTCCAAATAGAAGTGCTAGAAGGCAAAACAAAGCTTCTGTCAAAAATGTACAATTTGTTATTAGAATGGTATACGAAGGATGAGTTGACAAAAGAAGTGATGATCAAGTGGGCAAAAGATTTTGGGCACAATATTGATTATGACGCGTGGTTGAAATTATGGACTCAAACGTTGAGATTTACAGCATGTACTGCTTTGAAAGAAAATGTGTATAAGATGATGTACAGATGGTATTTAACACCAGTTAAATTAGCCAAAATGTATAGAATGAGTGACAAAACTTGCTGGAAATGTAAAGAGAGAGATGGTGAATTTTATCATATGTGGTGGACATGCGATAAGGTAAAAAGATTTTGGGAGATGTTATATAATGAGTTGAAAAAGATGTTTAGATATACTTTCCCAAAAAAACCTGAAGCATTTTTACTAGGAATAATGGGAGGAGAGATTAGAAAAGAAGATCAAGTATTGTTTATGTATGCGACAACCGCGGCTAGGACTTTGTTAGCCCAAAAATGGAAATTACAAGAAATTCCAACGATTGAGGAGTGGCAGATTAAAATGATGGACTATGCTGAACTCGCAAGGATGACTTGCAAGATCCGCGACCAGGGGGAGACAAGGTTTCAAAAAGACTGGAGTAAATATGTGGATTATATGGAGAAAAACTGTAGATCTTTAAAAACACTTGCAGGATTGAAATAAATCCTATGAATTGACCAAACAGTCAAAAAGGAACTGCAAAAATGTAGTAAACAAGAAACCCGCATGAAGGGAGGGGGGGAAGTCGTAGCTCGGCAGAGCAAAATGTTAGATGAAAATTTATAATGTTGTGTATAAAAGAATGTTTTTTTTTATTATTTTAATCGGATAAATTGGAAATTGAATAAAAATTATTTAAAAAAAAAAAAAATATTTGTCTTCTATCTGTGCAATCTGACACTCCAACCATATGTTTTGCTTCAATTTGGCTCATTTTTCAAAGGTGCTTATTTCTGGAGTTCACATGCAGTTCTACTCATGAGTAAGCAACTAAGCGAAATAAACCTATAGATCGCTTATTTATCTTCTATCTATGCATTCTGACACTCCAACAATGTGTTTTGCTTCAATTTGGCTCATTTTACAAAGGTGCTTATTTCTGGAGTTCACATGCATATCTACTCAAGAGTAAGCAACTAAGCGAAATAAACCTATAGAACGCTTATTTGTCTTCTATCTATGCATTCTGACACTCCACCAATGTGTTTTGCTTCAATTTGGCTCATTTTACAAACGTGCTTATTTCTGGAGTGAACATGCAGTTCTACTCAAGAGTAAGCAACTAAGCGAAATAAACCTATAGAACTCTTATTTGTCTTCTATCTATGCATTCTGACACTCCAACAATCTGTTTTGCTTCAATTTGGCTCATTTTACAAACGTGCTTATTTCTGGAGTGAACATGCAGTTCTACTCAAGAGTAAGCAACTAAGCGAAATAAACCTATAGAACACTTATTTGTCTTCTATCTATGCATTCTGACACTCCAACAATGTGTTTTGCTTCAATTTGACTCATTTTACAAAGGTGCTTATTTCTGGAGTGAACATGCAGTTCTACTCAATAGTAAGCAACTAAGCGAAATAAACCTATAGAACGCTTACTTGTCTTCTATCTATGCATTCTGACACTCCAACAAAGTGTTTTGCTTCAATTTGGCTCATTTTACAAACGTGCTTATTTCTGGAGTGTACATGCAGTTCTACTCAAGAGTAAGCAACTAAGCGAAATAAACCTATAGAACGCTTATTTGTCTTCTATCTATGCATTCTGACACTCCAACAATGTGTTTTGCTTCAATTTGGCTCATTTTACAAAGGTGCTTATTTCTGGAGTGAACATGCAGTTCTACTCAAGAGTAAGCAACTAAGCGAAATAAACCTATAGATCGCTTATTTATCTTCTATCTATGCATTCTGACACTCCACCAATATGTTTTGCTTCAATTTGGCTCATTTTAAAAACGTGCTTATTTCTGGAGTGAACATGCAGTTCTACTCATGAGTAAGCAACTAAGCGAAATAAACCTATAGATCGCTTATTTATCTTCTATCTATGCATTCTGACACTCCACCAATATGTTTTGCTTCAATTTGGCTCATTTTACAAAGGTGCTTATTTCTGGAGTGAACATGCATTTCTACTCAAGAGTAAGCAACTAAGCGAAATAAACCTATAGAACGCTTACTTGTCTTCTATCTATGCATTGTGACACTCCAACAATGTGTTTTGCTTCAATTTGGCTCATTTTACAAACGTGCTTATTTCTGGAGTGAACATGCAGTTCTACTCAAGAGTAAGCAACTAAGCGAAATAAAACTATAGAACGCTTATTTGTCTTCTATCTGTGCAATCTGACACTCCAACCATGTGTTTTGCTTCAATTTGGCTCATTTTACAAAGGTGCTTATTTCTGGAGTTCACATGCAGTTCTACTCATGAGTAAGCAACTAAGCGAAATAAACCTATAGAACGCTTATTTGTCTTCTATCTATGCATTCTGACACTCCACCAATATGTTTTGCTTCAATTTGGCTCATTTTACAAACGTGCTCATTTCTGGAGTGAACATGCAGTTCTACTCAAGAGTAAGCAACTAAGCGAAATAAACCTATAGAACGCTTATTTGTCTTCTATCTATGCATTCTGACACTCCAACAATGTGTTTTGCTTCAATTTGGCTCATTTTACAAACGTGCTTATTTCTGGAGTGAACATGCAGTTCTACTCAAGAGTAAGCAACTAAGCGAAATAAACCTATAGAACACTTATTTGTCTTCTATCTATGCATTCTGACACTCCAACAATGTGTTTTGCTTCAATTTGACTCATTTTACAAAGGTGCTTATTTCTGGAGTGAACATGCAGTTCTACTCAATAGTAAGCAACTAAATGAAATAAACCTATAGAACGCTTACTTGTCTTCTATCTATGCATTCTGACACTCCAACTAAGTGTTTTGCTTCAAATTGGCTCATTTTACAAAGGTGCTTATTTCTGGAGTTCACATGCAGTTCTACTCATGAGTAAGCAACTAAGCGAAATAAACCTATAGATCGCTTATTTATCTTCTATCTATGCATTCTGACACTCCAACAATGTGTTTTGCTTCAATTTGGCTCATTTTACAAAGGTGCTTATTTCTGGAGTTCACATGCATATCTACTCAAGAGTAAGCAACTAAGCGAAATAAACCTATAGAACGCTTATTTGTCTTCTATCTATGCATTCTGACACTCCACCAATGTGTTTTGCTTCAATTTGGCTCATTTTACAAACGTGCTTATTTCTGGAGTGAACATGCAGTTCTACTCAAGAGTAAGCAACTAAGCGAAATAAACCTATAGAACTCTTATTTGTCTTCTATCTATGCATTCTGACACTCCAACAATCTGTTTTGCTTCAATTTGGCTCATTTTACAAACGTGCTTATTTCTGGAGTGAACATGCAGTTCTACTCAAGAGTAAGCAACTAAGCGAAATAAACCTATAGAACACTTATTTGTCTTCTATCTATGCATTCTGACACTCCAACAATGTGTTTTGCTTCAATTTGACTCATTTTACAAAGGTGCTTATTTCTGGAGTGAACATGCAGTTCTACTCAATAGTAAGCAACTAAGCGAAATAAACCTATAGAACGCTTACTTGTCTTCTATCTATGCATTCTGACACTCCAACAAAGTGTTTTGCTTCAATTTGGCTCATTTTACAAACGTGCTTATTTCTGGAGTGTACATGCAGTTCTACTCAAGAGTAAGCAACTAAGCGAAATAAACCTATAGAACGCTTATTTGTCTTCTATCTATGCATTCTGACACTCCAACAATGTGTTTTGCTTCAATTTGGCTCATTTTACAAAGGTGCTTATTTCTGGAGTGAACATGCAGTTCTACTCAAGAGTAAGCAACTAAGCGAAATAAACCTATAGATCGCTTATTTATCTTCTATCTATGCATTCTGACACTCCACCAATATGTTTTGCTTCAATTTGGCTCATTTTAAAAACGTGCTTATTTCTGGAGTGAACATGCAGTTCTACTCATGAGTAAGCAACTAAGCGAAATAAACCTATAGATCGCTTATTTATCTTCTATCTATGCATTCTGACACTCCACCAATATGTTTTGCTTCAATTTGGCTCATTTTACAAAGGTGCTTATTTCTGGAGTGAACATGCATTTCTACTCAAGAGTAAGCAACTAAGCGAAATAAACCTATAGAATGCTTACTTGTCTTCTATCTATGCATTGTGACACTCCAACAATGTGTTTTGCTTCAATTTGGCTCATTTTACAAACGTGCTTATTTCTGGAGTGAACATGCAGTTCTACTCAAGAGTAAGCAACTAAGCGAAATAAAACTATAGAACGCTTATTTGTCTTCTATCTGTGCAATCTGACACTCCAACCATGTGTTTTGCTTCAATTTGGCTCATTTTACAAAGGTGCTTATTTCTGGAGTTCACATGCAGTTCTACTCATGAGTAAGCAACTAAGCGAAATAAACCTATAGAACGCTTATTTGTCTTCTATCTATGCATTCTGACACTCCACCAATGTGTTTTGCTTCAATTTGGCTCATTTTACAAACGTGCTTATTTCTGGAGTGAACATGCAGTTCTACTCAAGAGTAAGCAACTAAGCGAAATAAACCTATAGAACTCTTATTTGTCTTCTATCTATGCATTCTGACACTCCAACAATCTGTTTTGCTTCAATTTGGCTCATTTTACAAACGTGCTTATTTCTGGAGTGAACATGCAGTTCTACTCAAGAGTAAGCAACTAAGCGAAATAAACCTATAGAACACTTATTTGTCTTCTATCTATGCATTCTGACACTCCAACAATGTGTTTTGCTTCAATTTGACTCATTTTACAAAGGTGCTTATTTCTGGAGTGAACATGCAGTTCTACTCAATAGTAAGCAACTAAGCGAAATAAACCTATAGAACGCTTACTTGTCTTCTATCTATGCATTCTGACACTCCAACAAAGTGTTTTGCTTCAATTTGGCTCATTTTACAAACGTGCTTATTTCTGGAGTGTACATGCAGTTCTACTCAAGAGTAAGCAACTAAGCGAAATAAACCTATAGAACGCTTATTTGTCTTCTATCTATGCATTCTGACACTCCAACAATGTGTTTTGCTTCAATTTGGCTCATTTTACAAAGGTGCTTATTTCTGGAGTGAACATGCAGTTCTACTCAAGAGTAAGCAACTAAGCGAAATAAACCTATAGATCGCTTATTTATCTTCTATCTATGCATTCTGACACTCCACCAATATGTTTTGCTTCAATTTGGCTCATTTTAAAAACGTGCTTATTTCTGGAGTGAACATGCAGTTCTACTCATGAGTAAGCAACTAAGCGAAATAAACCTATAGATCGCTTATTTATCTTCTATCTATGCATTCTGACACTCCACCAATATGTTTTGCTTCAATTTGGCTCATTTTACAAAGGTGCTTATTTCTGGAGTGAACATGCATTTCTACTCAAGAGTAAGCAACTAAGCGAAATAAACCTATAGAATGCTTACTTGTCTTCTATCTATGCATTGTGACACTCCAACAATGTGTTTTGCTTCAATTTGGCTCATTTTACAAACGTGCTTATTTCTGGAGTGAACATGCAGTTCTACTCAAGAGTAAGCAACTAAGCGAAATAAACCTATAGAATGCTTACTTGTCTTCTATCTATGCATTGTGACACTCCAACAATGTGTTTTGCTTCAATTTGGCTCATTTTACAAACGTGCTTATTTCTGGAGTGAACATGCAGTTCTACTCAATAGTAAGCAACTAAATGAAATAAACCTATAGAACGCTTACTTGTCTTCTATCTGTGCAATCTGACACTCCAACCATGTGTTTTGCTTCAATTTGGCTCATTTTACAAAGGTGCTTATTTCTGGAGTTCACATGCAGTTCTACTCATGAGTAAGCAACTAAGCGAAATAAACCTATAGAACGCTTATTTGTCTTCTATCTATGCATTCTGACACTCCACCAATATGTTTTGCTTCAATTTGGCTCATTTTACAAACGTGCTCATTTCTGGAGTGAACATGCAGTTCTACTCAAGAGTAAGCAACTAAGCGAAATAAACCTATAGAACGCTTATTTGTCTTCTATCTATGCATTCTGACACTCCAACAATGTGTTTTGCTTCAATTTGGCTCATTTTACAAACGTGCTTATTTCTGGAGTGAACATGCAGTTCTACTCAAGAGTAAGCAACTAAGCGAAATAAACCTATAGAACACTTATTTGTCTTCTATCTATGCATTCTGACACTCCAACAATGTGTTTTGCTTCAATTTGACTCATTTTACAAAGGTGCTTATTTCTGGAGTGAACATGCAGTTCTACTCAATAGTAAGCAACTAAATGAAATAAACCTATAGAACGCTTACTTGTCTTCTATCTATGCATTCTGACACTCCAACTAAGTGTTTTGCTTCAAATTGGCTCATTTTACAAAGGTGCTTATTTCTGGAGTTCACATGCAGTTCTACTCATGAGTAAGCAACTAAGCGAAATAAACCTATAGATCGCTTATTTATCTTCTATCTATGCATTCTGACACTCCAACAATGTGTTTTGCTTCAATTTGGCTCATTTTACAAAGGTGCTTATTTCTGGAGTTCACATGCATATCTACTCAAGAGTAAGCAACTAAGCGAAATAAACCTATAGAACGCTTATTTGTCTTCTATCTATGCATTCTGACACTCCACCAATGTGTTTTGCTTCAATTTGGCTCATTTTACAAACGTGCTTATTTCTGGAGTGAACATGCATTTCTACTCAAGAGTAAGCAACTAAGCGAAATAAACCTATAGAATGCTTACTTGTCTTCTATCTATGCATTGTGACACTCCAACAATGTGTTTTGCTTCAATTTGGCTCATTTTACAAACGTGCTTATTTCTGGAGTGAACATGCAGTTCTACTCAAGAGTAAGCAACTAAGCGAAATAAAACTATAGAACGCTTATTTGTCTTCTATCTGTGCAATCTGACACTCCAACCATGTGTTTTGCTTCAATTTGGCTCATTTTACAAAGGTGCTTATTTCTGGAGTTCACATGCAGTTCTACTCATGAGTAAGCAACTAAGCGAAATAAACCTATAGAACGCTTATTTGTCTTCTATCTATGCATTCTGACACTCCACCAATATGTTTTGCTTCAATTTGGCTCATTTTACAAACGTGCTCATTTCTGGAGTGAACATGCAGTTCTACTCAAGAGTAAGCAACTAAGCGAAATAAACCTATAGAACGCTTATTTGTCTTCTATCTATGCATTCTGACACTCCAACAATGTGTTTTGCTTCAATTTGGCTCATTTTACAAACGTGCTTATTTCTGGAGTGAACATGCAGTTCTACTCAAGAGTAAGCAACTAAGCGAAATAAACCTATAGAACACTTATTTGTCTTCTATCTATGCATTCTGACACTCCAACAATGTGTTTTGCTTCAATTTGACTCATTTTACAAAGGTGCTTATTTCTGGAGTGAACATGCAGTTCTACTCAATAGTAAGCAACTAAATGAAATAAACCTATAGAACGCTTACTTGTCTTCTATCTATGCATTCTGACACTCCAACTAAGTGTTTTGCTTCAAATTGGCTCATTTTACAAACGTGCTTATTTCTGGAGTGAACATGCAGTTCTACTCATGAGTAAGCAACTAAGCGAAATAAACCTATAGATCGCTTATTTATCTACTATCTATGCATTCTGACCTTCCAACAATGTGTTGTGCTTCAATTTGGCTCATTTTACAAAGGTGCTTATTTCTGGAGTGAACATGCAGTTCTACTCAAGAGTAAGCAACTAAGCGAAATAAACTTATAGAACACTTATTTGTCTTCTGTCTATGCATTCTGACACTCCAACAATGTGTTTTGCTTCAATTTGACTCATTTTACAAAGGTGCTTATTTCTGGAGTTCACATGCAGTTCTACTCATGAGTAAGCAACTAAGTGAAATAAACCTATAGATCGCTTATTTATCTTCTATCTATGCATTCTGACACTCCAACAATGTGTTCTGCTTCAATTTGGCTCATTTTACAAAGGTGCTTATTTCTGGAGTGAACATGCAGTTCTACTCAATAGTAAGCAACTAAGCGAAATAAACCTATAGAACGCTTACTTGTCTTTTATCTATGCATTCTGACACTCCACTAATATGTTTTGCTTCAATTTGGCTCATTTTAAAAACGTGCTTATTTCTGGAGTGAACATGCAGTTCTACTCATGAGTAAGCAACTAAGCGAAATAAACCTATAGATCGCTTATTTATCTTCTATCTATGCATTCTGACACTCCACCAATATGTTTTGCTTCAATTTGGCTCATTTTAAAAACGTGCTTATTTCTGGAGTGAACATGCAGTTCTACTCATGAGTAAGCAACTAAGCGAAATAAACCTATAGAACACTTATTTGTCTTCTATCTATGCATTCTGACACTCCAACCATATGTTTTGCTTCAATTTGGCTCATTTTTCAAAGGTGCTTATTTCTGGAGTTCACATGCAGTTCTACTCATGAGTAAGCAACTAAGCGAAATAAACCTATAGATCGCTTATTTATCTTCTATCTATGCATTCTGACACTCCAACAATGTGTTTTGCTTCAATTTGGCTCATTTTACAAAGGTGCTTATTTCTGGAGTTCACATGCATATCTACTCAAGAGTAAGCAACTAAGCGAAATAAACCTATAGAACGCTTATTTGTCTTCTATCTATGCATTCTGACACTCCACCAATGTGTTTTGCTTCAATTTGGCTCATTTTACAAACGTGCTTATTTCTGGAGTGAACATGCAGTTCTACTCAAGAGTAAGCAACTAAGCGAAATAAACCTATAGAACGCTTATTTGTCTTCTATCTATGCATTCTGACACTCCAACAATCTGTTTTGCTTCAATTTGGCTCATTTTACAAACGTGCTTATTTCTGGAGTGAACATGCAGTTCTACTCAAGAGTAAGCAACTAAGCGAAATAAACCTATAGAACACTTATTTGTCTTCTGTCTATGGATTCTGACAGTCCAACAATGTGTTTTGCTTCAATTTGGCTCATTTTACAAAGGTGCTTATTTCTGGAGTGAACATGCAGTTCTACTCAAGAGTAAGCAACTAAGCGAAATAAACCTATAGAACGCTTATTTGTCTTCTATCTATGCATTCTGACACTCCAACAATGTGTTTTGCTTCAATTTGGCTCATTTTACAAAGGTGCTTATTTCTGGAGTGAACATGCAGTTCTACTCAAGAGGAAGCAACTAAGCGAAATAAACCTATAGGTCGCTTATTTATCTTCTATCTATGCATTCTGACACTCCACCAATATGTTTTGCTTCAATTTGGCTCATTTTAAAAACGTGTTTATTTCTGGAGTGAACATGCATTTATACTCAAGAGTAAGCAACTAAGCGAAATAAACCTATAGAATGCTTACTTGTCTTCTATCTATGCATTGTGACACTCCAACAATGTGTTTTGCTTCAATTTGGCTCATTTTACAAACGTGCTTATTTCTGGAGTGAACATGCAGTTCTACTCAAGAGTAAGCAACTAAGCGAAATAAAACTATAGAACGCTTATTTGTCTTCTATCTGTGCAATCTGACACTCCAACCATGTGTTTTGCTTCAATTTGGCTCATTTTACAAAGGTGCTTATTTCTGGAGTTCACATGCAGTTCTACTCATGAGTAAGCAACTGAGCGAAATAAACCTATAGATTGCTTATTTATCTTCTATCTCTGCATTCTGACACTCCAACAATGTGTTTTGCTTCAATTTGGCTCATTTTACAAAGGTGCTTATTTCTGGAGTTCACATGCATATCTACTCAAGAGTAAGCAACTAAGCGAAATAAACCTATAGAACGCTTATTTGTCTTCTATCTATGCATTCTGACACTCCACCAATATGTTTTGCTTCAATTTGGCTCATTTTACAAACGTGCTCATTTCTGGAGTGAACATGCAGTTCTACTCAAGAGTAAGCAACTAAGCGAAATAAACCTATAGAACGCTTATTTGTCTTCTATCTATGCATTCTGACACTCCAACAATGTGTTTTGCTTCAATTTGGCTCATTTTACAAACGTGCTTATTTCTGGAGTGAACATGCAGTTCTACTCAAGAGTAAGCAACTAAGCGAAATAAACCTATAGAACACTTATTTGTCTTCTATCTATGCATTCTGACACTCCAACAATGTGTTTTGCTTCAATTTGACTCATTTTACAAAGGTGCTTATTTCTGGAGTGAACATGCAGTTCTACTCAATAGTAGGCAACTAAGCGAAATAAACCTATAGAACGCTTACTTGTATTCTATCTATGAATTCTGACACTCCAACAAAGTGTTTTGCTTCAATTTGGCTCATTTTACAAACGTGCTTATTTCTGGAGTGAACATGCAGTTCTACTCAAGAGTAAGCAACTAAGCGAAATAAACCTATAGAACGCTTATTTGTCTTCTATCTATGCATTCTGACACTCCAACAATGTGTTTTGCTTCAATTTGGCTCATTTTACAAAGGTGCTTATTTCTGGAGTGAACATGCAGTTCTACTCAAGAGTAAGCAACTAAGCGAAATAAACCTATAGATCGCTTATTTATCTTCTATCTATGCATTCTGACACTCCACCAATATGTTTTGCTTCAATTTGGCTCATTTTAAAAATGTGCTTATTTCTGGAGTGAACATGCAGTTCTACTCATGAGTAAGCAACTAAGCGAAATAAACCTATAGATCGCTTATTTATCTTCTATCTATGCATTCTGACACTCCACCAATATGTTTTGCTTCAATTTGGCTCATTTTACAAAGGTGCTTATTTCTGGAGTGAACATGCATTTCTACTCAAGAGTAAGCAACTAAGCGAAATAAACCTATAGAATGCTTACTTGTCTTCTATCTATGCATTGTGACACTCCAACAATGTGTTTTGCTTCAATTTGGCTCATTTTACAAACGTGCTTATTTCTGGAGTTCACATGCAGTTCTACTCATGAGTAAGCAACTAAGCGAAATAAACCTATAGATCGCTTATTTATCTTCTATCTATGCATTCTGACACTCCAACAATGTGTTTTGCTTCAATTTGGCTCATTTTACAAAGGTGCTTATTTCTGGAGTTCACATGCATATCTACTCAAGAGTAAGCAACTAAGCGAAATAAACCTATAGAACGCTTATTTGTCTTCTATCTATGCATTCTGACACTCCACCAATGTGTTTTGCTTCAATTTGGCTCATTTTACAAACGTGCTTATTTCTGGAGTGAACATGCAGTTCTACTCAAGAGTAAGCAACTAAGCGAAATAAACCTATAGAACTCTTATTTGTCTTCTATCTATGCATTCTGACACTCCAACAATCTGTTTTGCTTCAATTTGGCTCATTTTCCAAACGTGCTTATTTCTGGAGTGAACATGCAGTTCTACTCAAGAGTAAGCAACTAAGCGAAATAAACCTATAGAACACTTATTTGTCTTCTATCTATGCATTCTGACACTCCAACAATGTGTTTTGCTTCAATTTGACTCATTTTACAAAGGTGCTTATTTCTGGAGTGAACATGCAGTTCTACTCAATAGTAAGCAACTAAGCGAAATAAACCTATAGAACGCTTACTTGTCTTCTATCTATGCATTCTGACACTCCAACAATGTGTTTTGCTTCAATTTGGCTCATTTTACAAAGGTGCTTATTTCTGGAGTGAACATGCAGTTCTACTCAAGAGTAAGCAACTAAGCGAAATAAACCTATAGATCGCTTATTTATCTTCTATCTATGCATTCTGACACTCCACCAATATGTTTTGCTTCAATTTGGCTCATTTTAAAAACGTGCTTATTTCTGGAGTGAACATGCAGTTCTACTCATGAGTAAGCAACTAAGCGAAATAAACCTATAGATCGCTTATTTATCTTCTATCTATGCATTCTGACACTCCACCAATATGTTTTGCTTCAATTTGGCTCATTTTACAAAGGTGCTTATTTCTGGAGTGAACATGCATTTCTACTCAAGAGTAAGCAACTAAGCGAAATAAACCTATAGAATGCTTACTTGTCTTCTATCTATGCATTGTGACACTCCAACAATGTGTTTTGCTTCAATTTGGCTCATTTTACAAACGTGCTTATTTCTGGAGTGAACATGCAGTTCTACTCAAGAGTAAGCAACTAAGCGAAATAAAACTATAGAACGCTTATTTGTCTTCTATCTGTGCAATCTGACACTCCAACCATGTGTTTTGCTTCAATTTGGCTCATTTTACAAAGGTGCTTATTTCTGGAGTTCACATGCAGTTCTACTCATGAGTAAGCAACTAAGCGAAATAAACCTATAGAACGCTTATTTGTCTTCTATCTATGCATTCTGACACTCCACCAATATGTTTTGCTTCAATTTGGCTCATTTTACAAACGTGCTCATTTCTGGAGTGAACATGCAGTTCTACTCAAGAGTAAGCAACTAAGCGAAATAAACCTATAGAACGCTTATTTGTCTTCTATCTATGCATTCTGACACTCCAACAATGTGTTTTGCTTCAATTTGGCTCATTTTACAAACGTGCTTATTTCTGGAGTGAACATGCAGTTCTACTCAACAGTAAGCAACTAAGCGAAATAAACCTATAGAACGCTTACTTGTCTTCTATCTATGCATTCTGACACTCCAACAAAGTGTTTTGCTTCAATTTGACTCATTTTACAAACGTGCTTATTTCTGGAGTGAACATGCAGTTCTACTCAAGAGTAAGCAACTAAGCGAAATAAACCTATAGAACGCTTATTTGTCTTCTATCTATGCATTCTGACACTCCAACAATGTGTTTTGCTTCAATTTGGCTCATTTTACAAAGGTGCTTATTTCTGGAGTGAACATGCAGTTCTACTCAAGAGTAAGCAACTAAGCGAAATAAACCTATAGATCGCTTATTTGTCTTCTATCTATGCATTCTGACTCTCCAACAATGTGTTTTGCTTCAATTTGGCTCATTTTACAAACGTGCTTATTTCTGGAGTGAACATGCAGTTCTACTCAAGAGTAAGCAACTAAGCGAAATAAACCTATAGAACACTTATTTGTCTTCTATCTATGCATTCTGACACTCCAACAATGTGTTTTGCTTCAATTTGACTCATTTTACAAAGGTGCTTATTTCTGGAGTGAACATGCAGTTCTACTCAATAGTAAGCAACTAAGCGAAATAAACCTATAGAACGCTTACTTGTCTTCTATCTATGCATTCTGACACTACAACAAAGTGTTTTGCTTCGATTTGGCTCATTTTACAAACGTGCTTATTTCTGGAGTGAACATGCAGTTCTACTCAAGAGTAAGCAACTAAGCGAAATAAACCTATAGAACGCTTATTTGTCTTCTATCTATGCATTCTGACACTCCAACAATGTGTTTTGCTTCAATTTGGCTCATTTTACAAACGTGCTTATTTCTGGAGTGAACATGCAGTTCTACTCAAGAGTAAGCAACTAAGCGAAATAAAACTATAGAACGCTTATTTGTCTTCTATCTGTGCAATCTGACACTCCAACCATGTGTTTTGCTTCAATTTGGCTCATTTTACAAAGGTGCTTATTTCTGGAGTTCACATGCAGTTCTACTCATGAGTAAGCAACTAAGCGAAATAAACCTATAGAACGCTTATTTGTCTTCTATCTATGCATTCTGACACTCCACCAATATGTTTTGCTTCAATTTGGCTCATTTTACAAACGTGCTCATTTCTGGAGTGAACATGCAGTTCTACTCAAGAGTAAGCAACTAAGCGAAATAAACCTATAGAACGCTTATTTGTCTTCTATCTATGCATTCTGACACTCCAACAATGTGTTTTGCTTCAATTTGGCTCATTTTACAAACGTGCTTATTTCTGGAGTGAACATGCAGTTCTACTCAACAGTAAGCAACTAAGCGAAATAAACCTATAGAACGCTTACTTGTCTTCTATCTATGCATTCTGACACTCCAACAAAGTGTTTTGCTTCAATTTGACTCATTTTACAAACGTGCTTATTTCTGGAGTGAACATGCAGTTCTACTCAAGAGTAAGCAACTAAGCGAAATAAACCTATAGAACGCTTATTTGTCTTCTATCTATGCATTCTGACACTCCAACAATGTGTTTTGCTTCAATTTGGCTCATTTTACAAAGGTGCTTATTTCTGGAGTGAACATGCAGTTCTACTCAAGAGTAAGCAACTAAGCGAAATAAACCTATAGATCGCTTATTTGTCTTCTATCTATGCATTCTGACTCTCCAACAATGTGTTTTGCTTCAATTTGGCTCATTTTACAAACGTGCTTATTTCTGGAGTGAACATGCAGTTCTACTCAAGAGTAAGCAACTAAGCGAAATAAACCTATAGAACACTTATTTGTCTTCTATCTATGCATTCTGACACTCCAACAATGTGTTTTGCTTCAATTTGACTCATTTTACAAAGGTGCTTATTTCTGGAGTGAACATGCAGTTCTACTCAATAGTAAGCAACTAAGCGAAATAAACCTATAGAACGCTTACTTGTCTTCTATCTATGCATTCTGACACTACAACAAAGTGTTTTGCTTCGATTTGGCTCATTTTACAAACGTGCTTATTTCTGGAGTGAACATGCAGTTCTACTCAAGAGTAAGCAACTAAGCGAAATAAACCTATAGAACGCTTATTTGTCTTCTATCTATGCATTCTGACACTCCAACAATGTGTTTTGCTTCAATTTGGCTCATTTTACAAACGTGCTTATTTCTGGAGTGAACATGCAGTTCTACTCAAGAGTAAGCAACTAAGCGAAATAAACCTATAGATCGCTTATTTATCTTCTATCTATGCATTCTGACACTCCACCAATATGTTTTGCTTCAATTTGGCTCATTTTAAAAACGTGCTTATTTCTGGAGTGAACATGCAGTTCTACTCATGAGTAAGCAACTAAGCGAAATAAACCTATAGATCGCTTATTTATCTTCTATCTATGCATTCTGACACTCCAACAATGTGTTTTGCTTCAATTTGGCTCATTTTACAAAGGTGCTTATTTCTGGAGTTCACATGCATATCTACTCAAGAGTAAGCAACTAAGCGAAATAAACCTATAGAACGCTTATTTGTCTTCTATCTATGCATTCTGACACTCCACCAATATGTTTTGCTTCAATTTGGCTCATTTTACAAACGTGCTCATTTCTGGAGTGAACATGCAGTTCTACTCAAGAGTAAGCAACTAAGCGAAATAAACCTATAGAACGCTTATTTGTCTTCTATCTATGCATTCTGACACTCCAACAATGTGTTTTGCTTCAATTTGGCTCATTTTACAAACGTGCTTATTTCTGGAGTGAACATGCAGTTCTACTCAAGAGTAAGCAACTAAGCGAAATAAACCTATAGAACACTTATTTGTCTTCTATCTATGCATTCTGACACTCCAACAATGTGTTTTGCTTCAAATTGACTCATTTTGCAAAGGTGCTTATTTCTGGAGTGAACATGCAGTTCTACTCAATAGTAAGCAACTAAACGAAATAAACCTATAGAACGCTTACTTGTCTTCTATCTATGCATTCTGACACTCCAACTAAGTGTTTTGCTTCAATTTGGCTCATTTTACAAACGTGCTTATTTCTGGAGTGAACATGCAGTTCTACTCAAGAGTAAGCAACTAAGCGAAATAAACCTATAGATCGCTTATTTATCTTCTATCTATGCATTCTGACCCTCCAACAATGTGTTTTGCTTCAATTTGGCTCATTTTACAAAGGTGCTTACTTCTGGAGTGAACATGCATATCTACTCAAGAGTAAGCAACTAAGCGAAATAAACCTATAGAACGCTTATTTGTCTTCTATCTATGCATTCTGACACTCCACCAATATGTTTTGCCTCAATTTGGCTCATTTTAAAAACGTGCTCATTTCTGGAGTGAACATGTCGTTCTACTCAAGAGTAAGCAACTAAGCGAAAAAAACCTATAGAACGCTTATTTGTCTTCTATCTATGCATTCTGACACTCCAACAATGTGTTGTGCTTCAATTTGGCTCATTTTACAAAGGTGCTTATTTCTGGAGTGAACATGCATTTCTACTCAAGAGTAAGCAACTAAGCGAAATAAACCTATAGAATGCTTACTTGTCTTCTATCTATGCATTGTGACACTCCAACAATGTGTTTTGCTTCAATTTGGCTCATTTTACAAACGTGCTTATTTCTGGAGTGAACATGCAGTTCTACTCAAGAGTAAGCAACTAAGCGAAATAAAACTATAGAACGCTTATTTGCTTTCTATCTGTGCAATCTGACACTCCAACAATGTGTTTTGCTACAATTTGGCTCATTTTACAAAGGTGCATATTTCTGGAGTTCACATGCAGTTCTACTCATGAGTAAGCAACTAAGTGAAATAAACCTATAGATCGCTTATTTATCTTCTATCTATGCATTCTGACACTCCAACAATGTGTTCTGCTTCAATTTGGCTCATTTTACAAAGGTGCTTATTTCTGGAGTGAACATGCAGTTCTACTCAATAGTAAGCAACTAAGCGAAATAAACCTATAGAACGCTTACTTGTCTTTTATCTATGCATTCTGACACTCCACCAATATGTTTTGCTTCAATTTGGCTCATTTTAAAAACGTGCTTATTTCTGGAGTGAACATGCAGTTCTACTCATGAGTAAGCAACTAAGCGAAATAAACCTATAGATCGCTTATTTATCTTCTATCTATGCATTCTGACACTGCACCAATATGTTTTGCTTCAATTTGGCTCATTTTAAAAACGTGCTTATTTCTGGAGTGAACATGCAGTTCTACTCATGAGTAAGCAACTAAGCGAAATAAACCTATAGATCGCTTATTTATCTTCTATCTATGCATTCTGACACTCCACCAATATGTTTTGCTTCAATTTGGCTCATTTTACAAAGGTGCTTATTTCTGGAGTGAACATGCATTTCTACTCAAGAGTAAGCAACTAAGCGAAATAAACCTGTAGAACGCTTACTTGTCTTCTATCTATGCATTCTGACACTCCAACAATGTGTTTTGCTTCAATTGGTCTCATTTTACAAACGTGCTTATTTCTGGAGTGAACATGCAGTTCTACTCAAGAGTAAGCAACTAAGCGAAATAAACCTATAGAACGCTTATTTGTCTTCTATCTGTGCAATCTGACACTCCAACCATATGTTTTGCTTCAATTTGGCTCATTTTTCAAAGGTGCTTATTTCTGGAGTTCACATGCAGTTCTACTCATGAGTAAGCAACTAAGCGAAATAAACCTATAGATCGCTTATTTATCTTCTATCTATGCATTCTGACACTCCAACAATGTGTTTTGCTTCAATTTGGCTCATTTTACAAAGGTGCTTATTTCTGGAGTTCACATGCATATCTACTCAAGAGTAAGCAACTAAGCGAAATAAACCTATAGAACGCTTATTTGTCTTCTATCTATGCATTCTGACACTCCACCAATGTGTTTTGCTTCAATTTGGCTCATTTTAC
This sequence comes from Zootoca vivipara, assembly GCF_963506605.1. Classification (NCBI taxonomy): domain Eukaryota; kingdom Metazoa; phylum Chordata; class Lepidosauria; order Squamata; family Lacertidae; genus Zootoca; species Zootoca vivipara. The sequence goes on along the minus strand of NW_026801990.1, from coordinate 39,435 downwards.
AAACGTGCTTATTTCTGGAGTGAACATGCAGTTCTACTCAAGAGTAAGCAACTAAGCGAAATAAACCTATAGAACTCTTATTTGTCTTCTATCTATGCATTCTGACACTCCAACAATCTGTTTTGCTTCAATTTGGCTCATTTTACAAACGTGCTTATTTCTGGAGTGAACATGCAGTTCTACTCAAGAGTAAGCAACTAAGCGAAATAAACCTATAGAACACTTATTTGTCTTCTATCTATGCATTCTGACACTCCAACAATGTGTTTTGCTTCAATTTGACTCATTTTACAAAGGTGCTTATTTCTGGAGTGAACATGCAGTTCTACTCAATAGTAAGCAACTAAGCGAAATAAACCTATAGAACGCTTACTTGTCTTCTATCTATGCATTCTGACACTCCAACAAAGTGTTTTGCTTCAATTTGGCTCATTTTACAAACGTGCTTATTTCTGGAGTGTACATGCAGTTCTACTCAAGAGTAAGCAACTAAGCGAAATAAACCTATAGAACGCTTATTTGTCTTCTATCTATGCATTCTGACACTCCAACAATGTGTTTTGCTTCAATTTGGCTCATTTTACAAAGGTGCTTATTTCTGGAGTGAACATGCAGTTCTACTCAAGAGTAAGCAACTAAGCGAAATAAACCTATAGATCGCTTATTTATCTTCTATCTATGCATTCTGACACTCCACCAATATGTTTTGCTTCAATTTGGCTCATTTTAAAAACGTGCTTATTTCTGGAGTGAACATGCAGTTCTACTCATGAGTAAGCAACTAAGCGAAATAAACCTATAGATCGCTTATTTATCTTCTATCTATGCATTCTGACACTCCACCAATATGTTTTGCTTCAATTTGGCTCATTTTACAAAGGTGCTTATTTCTGGAGTGAACATGCATTTCTACTCAAGAGTAAGCAACTAAGCGAAATAAACCTATAGAATGCTTACTTGTCTTCTATCTATGCATTGTGACACTCCAACAATGTGTTTTGCTTCAATTTGGCTCATTTTACAAACGTGCTTATTTCTGGAGTGAACATGCAGTTCTACTCAAGAGTAAGCAACTAAGCGAAATAAAACTATAGAACGCTTATTTGTCTTCTATCTGTGCAATCTGACACTCCAACCATGTGTTTTGCTTCAATTTGGCTCATTTTACAAAGGTGCTTATTTCTGGAGTTCACATGCAGTTCTACTCATGAGTAAGCAACTAAGCGAAATAAACCTATAGAACACTTATTTGTCTTCTATCTATGCATTCTGACACTCCACCAATATGTTTTGCTTCAATTTGGCTCATTTTACAAACGTGCTCATTTCTGGAGTGAACATGCAGTTCTACTCAAGAGTAAGCAACTAAGCGAAATAAACCTATAGAACGCTTATTTGTCTTCTATCTATGCATTCTGACACTCCAACAATGTGTTTTGCTTCAATTTGGCTCATTTTACAAACGTGCTTATTTCTGGAGTGAACATGCATTTCTACTCAAGAGTAAGCAACTAAGCGAAATAAACCTATAGAATGCTTATTTATCTTCTATCTATGCATTCTGACACTCCAACAATGTGTTTTGCTTCAATTTGGCTCATTTTACAAAGGTGCTTATTTCTGGAGTTCACATGCAGTTCTACTCATGAGTAAGCAACTAAGCGAAATAAAACTATAGAACACTTATTTGTCTTCTATCTATGCATTCTGACACTCCAACAATGTGTTTTGCTTCAATTTGGCTCATTTTACAAAGGTGCTTATTTCTGGAGTTCACATGCAGTTCTACTCAAGAGTAAGCAACTAAGCGAAATAAACCTATAGAACGCTTATTTGTCTTCTATCTATGCATTCTGACACTCCAACAATGTGTTTTGCTTCAATTTGGCTCATTTTACAAAGGTGCTTATTTCTGGAGTTCACATGCAGTTCTACTCAAGAGTAAGCAACTAAGCGAAATAAACCTATAGATCGCTTATTTATCTTCTATCTATGCATTCTGACACTCCAACAATGTGTTTTGCTTCAATTTGGCTCATTTTACAAAGGTGCTTATTTCTGGAGTTCACATGCATATCTACTCAAGAGTAAGCAACTAAGCGAAATAAACCTATAGAATGCTTTCTTGTCTTCTATCTATGCATCCTGACACTCCACCAATATGTTTTGCTTCAATTTGGCTCATTTTACAAACGTGCTCATTTCTGGAGTGAACATGCAGTTCTACTCAAGAGTAAGCAACTAAGCGAAATAAACCTATAGAACGCTTATTTGTCTTCTATCTATGCATTCTGACACTCCAACAATGTGTTTTGCTTCAATTTGGCTCATTTTACAAACGTGCTTATTTCTGGAGTGAACATGCAGTTCTACTCAAGAGTAAGCAACTAAGCGAAATAAAACTATAGAACACTTATTTGTCTTCTATCTATGCATTCTGACACTCCAACAATGTGTTTTGCTTCACTTTGACTCATTTTACAAAGGTGCTTATTTCTGGAGTGAACATGCAGTTCTACTCAATAGTAAGCAACTAAGCAAAATAAACCTATAGAACGCTTACTTGTCTTCTATCTATGCATTCTGACACTCCAACAAAGTGTTTTGCTTCAATTTGGCTCATTTTACAAACGTGCTTATTTCTGGAGTGAACATGCAGTTCTACTCAAGAGTAAGCAACTAAGCGAAATAAACCTATAGAACGCTTATTTGTCTTCTATCTATGCATTCTGACACTCCAACAATGTGTTTTGCTTCAATTTGGCTCATTTTACAAAGGTGCTTATTTCTGGAGTTCACATGCAGTTCTACTCAAGAGTAAGCAACTAAGCGAAATAAACCTATAGATCGCTTATTTATCTTCTATCTATGCATTCTGACACTCCAACAATGTGTTTTGCTTCAATTTGGCTCATTTTACAAAGGTGCTTATTTCTGGAGTTCACATGCAGTTCTACTCAAGAGTAAGCAACTAAGCGAAATAAACCTATAGAATGCTTTCTTGTCTTCTATCTATGCATTCTGACACTCCACCAATATGTTTTGCTTCAATTTGGCTCATTTTACAAACGTGCTCATTTCTGGAGTGAACATGCAGTTCTACTCAAGAGTAAGCAACTAAGCGAAATAAACCTATAGAACGCTTATTTGTCTTCTATCTATGCATTCTGACACTCCACCAATATGTTTTGCTTCAATTTGGCTCATTTTAAAAACGTGCTCATTTCTGGAGTAAACATGTAGTTCTACTCAAGAGTAAGCAACTAAGCAAAAAAAACCTATAGAACACTTATTTGTCTTCTATCTATGCATTCTGACACTCCAACAATGTGTTGTGCTTCAATTTGGCTCATTTTACAAAGGTGCTTATTTCTGGAGTGAACATGCAGTTCTACTCAAGAGTAAGCAACTAAGCGAAATAAACCTATAGAACGCTTATTTGTCTTCTATCTATGCATTCTGACACTCCACCAATATGTTTTGCTTCAATTTGGCTCATTTTACAAACGTGCTCATTTCTGGAGTGAACATGCAGTTCTACTCAAGAGTAAGCAACTAAGCGAAATAAACCTATAGAACACTTATTTGTCTTCTATCTATGCATTCTGACACTCCAACAATGTGTTGTGCTTCAATTTGGCTCATTTTACAAACGTGCTTATTTCTGGAGTGAACATGCAGTTCTACTCAAGAGTAAGCAACTAAGCGAAATAAAACTATAGAACGCTTATTTGTCTTCTATCTGTGCAATCTGACACTCCAACCATGTGTTTTGCTTCAATTTGGCTCATTTTACAAAGGTGCTTATTTCTGGAGTGAACATGCAGTTCTACTCATGAGTAAGCAACTAAGCGAAATAAACCTATAGATCGCTTATTTATCTTCTATCTATGCATTCTGACACTCCAACAATCTGTTTTGCTTCAATTTGGCTCATTTTACAAACGTGCTTATTTCTGGAGTTCACATGCATATCTACTCAAGAGTAAGCAACTAAGCGAAATAAACCTATAGAACGCTTATTTGTCTTCTATCTATGCATTCTGACACTCCAACAATGTGTTTTGCTTCAATTTGGCTCATTTTACAAACGTGCTTATTTCTGGAGTGAACATGCAGTTCTACTCAAGAGTAAGCAACTAAGCGAAATAAACCTATAGAACGCTTATTTGTCTTCTATCTATGCATTCTGACACTCCAACCATGTGTTTTGCTTCAATTTGGCTCATTTTACAAACGTGCTCATTTCTGGAGTGAACATGCAGTTCTACTCAAGAGTAAGCAACTAAGCGAAATAAACCTATAGAACGCTTATTTGTCTTCTATCTATGCATTCTGACACTCCAACAATGTGTTTTGCTTCAATTTGGCTCATTTTACAAACGTGCTTATTTCTGGAGTGAACATGCAGTTCTACTCAAGAGTAAGCAACTAAGCGAAATAAACCTATAGAACACTTATTTGTCTTCTATCTATGCATTCTGACACTCCAACAATGTGTTTTGCTTCAATTTGACTCATTTTACAAAGGTGCTTATTTCTGGAGTGAACATGCAGTTCTACTCAATAGTAAGCAACTAAACGAAATAAACCTATAGAACGCTTACTTGTCTTCTATCTATGCATTCTGACACTCCAACTAAGTGTTTTGCTTCAATTTGGCTCATTTTACAAACGTGCTTATTTCTGGAGTGAACATGCAGTTCTACTCAAGAGTAAGCAACTAAGCGAAATAAACCTATAGATCGCTTATTTATCTTCTATCTATGCATTCTGACCCTCCAACAATGTGTTTTGCTTCAATTTGGCTCATTTTACATAGGTGCTTACTTCTGGAGTGAACATGCATATCTACTCAAGAGTAAGCAACTAAGCGAAATAAACCTATAGAACGCTTATTTGTCTTCTATCTATGCATTCTGACACTCCACCAATATGTTTTGCCTCAATTTGGCTCATTTTAAAATCGTGCTCATTTCTGGAGTGAACATGTCGTTCTACTCAAGAGTAAGCAACTAAGCGAAAAAAACCTATAGAACGCTTATTTGTCTTCTATCTATGCATTCTGACACTCCAACAATGTGTTGTGCTTCAATTTGGCTCATTTTACAAAGGTGCTTATTTCTGGAGTGAACATGCAGTTCTACTCAAGAGTAAGCAACTAAGCGAAATAAACTTATAGAACACTTATTTGTCTTCTGTCTATGCATTCTGACACTCCAACAATGTGTTTTGCTTCTATTTGACTCATTTTACAAAGGTGCTTATTTCTGGAGTGAACATGCAGTTCTACTCAATAGTAAGCAACTAAGCGAAATAAACCTATAGAACGCTTACTTGTCTTTTATCTATGGATTCTGACACTCCAACAATGTGTTTTGCTTCAATTTGGCTCATTTTACAAAGGTGCTTATTTCTGGAGTGAACATGCAGTTCTACTCAAGAGTAAGCAACTAAGCGAAATAAACCTATAGAACGCTTATTTGCTTTCTATCTGTGCAATCTGACACTCCAACAATGTGTTTTGCTACAATTTGGCTCATTTTACAAAGGTGCATATTTCTGGAGTTCACATGCAGTTCTACTCATGAGTAAGCAACTAAGTGAAATAAACCTATAGATCGCTTATTTATCTTCTATCTATGCATTCTGACACTCCAACAATGTGTTCTGCTTCAATTTGGCTCATTTTACAAAGGTGCTTATTTCTGGAGTGAACATGCAGTTCTACTCAATAGTAAGCAACTAAGCGAAATAAACCTATAGAACGCTTACTTGTCTTTTATCTATGCATTCTGACACTCCACCAATATGTTTTGCTTCAATTTGGCTCATTTTAAAAGCGTGCTTATTTCTGGAGTGAACATGCAGTTCTACTCATGAGTAAGCAACTAAGCGAAATAAACCTATAGATCGCTTATTTATCTTCTATCTATGCATTCTGACACTCCACCAATATGTTTTGCTTCAATTTGGCTCATTTTAAAAACGTGCTTATTTCTGGAGTGAACATGCAGTTCTACTCATGAGTAAGCAACTAAGCGAAATAAACCTATAGATCGCTTATTTATCTTCTATCTATGCATTCTGACACTCCACCAATATGTTTTGCTTCAATTTGGCTCATTTTACAAAGGTGCTTATTTCTGGAGTGAACATGCATTTCTACTCAAGAGTAAGCAACTAAGCGAAATAAACCTATAGAACGCTTACTTGTCTTCTATCTATGCATTCTGACACTCCAACAATGTGTTTTGCTTCAATTGGTCTCATTTTACAAACATGCTTATTTCTGGAGTGAACATGCAGTTCTACTCAAGAGTAAGCAACTAAGCGAAATAAACCTATAGAACGCTTATTTGTCTTCTATCTGTGCAATCTGACACTCCAACCATATGTTTTGCTTCAATTTGGCTCATTTTTCAAAGGTGCTTATTTCTGGAGTTCACATGCAGTTCTACTCATGAGTAAGCAACTAAGCGAAATAAACCTATAGATCGCTTATTTATCTTCTATATATGCATTCTGACACTCCAACAATGTGTTTTGCTTCAATTTGGCTCATTTTACAAAGGTGCTTATTTCTGGAGTTCACATGCAAATCTACTCAAGAGTAAGCAACTAAGCGAAATAAACCTATAGAACGCTTATTTGTCTTCTATCTATGCATTCTGACACTCCACCAATGTGTTTTGCTTCAATTTGGCTCATTTTACAAACGTGCTTATTTCTGGAGTGAACATGCAGTTCTACTCAAGACTAAGCAACTAAGCGAAATAAACCTATAGAACTCTTATTTGTCTTCTATCTATGCATTCTGACAGTCCAACAATGTGTTTTGCTTCAATTTGGCTCATTTTACAAAGGTGCTTATTTCTGGAGTGAACATGCAGTTCTACTCAAGAGTAAGCAACTAAGCGAAATAAACCTATAGAACGCTTATTTGTCTTCTATCTATGCATTCTGACACTCCAACAATGTGTTTTGCTTCAATTTGGCTCATTTTACAAAGGTGCTTATTTCTGGAGTGAACATGCAGTTCTACTCAAGAGGAAGCAACTAAGCGAAATAAACCTATAGGTCGCTTATTTATCTTCTATCTATGCATTCTGACACTCCACCAATATGTTTTGCTTCAATTTGGCTCATTTTAAAAACGTGCTTATTTCTGGAGTGAACATGCAGTTCTACTCATGAGTAAGCAACTAAGCGAAATAAACCTATAGATCGCTTATTTATCTTCTATCTATGCATTCTGACACTCCACCAATATGTTTTGCTTCAATTTGGCTCATTTTACAAAGGTGCTTATTTCTGGAGTGAACATGCATTTCTACTCAAGAGTAAGCAACTAAGCGAAATAAACCTATAGAATGCTTACTTGTCTTCTATCTATGCATTGTGACACTCCAACAATGTGTTTTGCTTCAATTTGGCTCATTTTACAAACGTGCTTATTTCTGGAGTGAACATGCAGTTCTACTCAAGAGTAAGCAACTAAGCGAAATAAAACTATAGAACGCTTATTTGTCTTCTATCTGTGCAATCTGACACTCCAACCATGTGTTTTGCTTCAATTTGGCTCATTTTACAAAGGTGCTTATTTCTGGAGTGAACATGCAGTTCTACTCATGAGTAAGCAACTAAGCGAAATAAACCTATAGATCGCTTATTTATCTCCTATCTATGCATTCTGACACTCCAACAATCTGTTTTGCTTCAATTTGGCTCATTTTACAAACGTGCTTATTTCTGGAGTTCACATGCATATCTACTCAAGAGTAAGCAACTAAGCGAAATAAACCTATAGAACGCTTATTTGTCTTCTATCTATGCATTCTGACACTCCACCAATATGTTTTGCTTCAATTTGGCTCATTTTACAAACGTGCTCATTTCTGGAGTGAACATGCAGTTCTACTCAAGAGTAAGCAACTAAGCGAAATAAACCTATAGAACGCTTATTTGTCTTCTATCTATGCATTCTGACACTCCAACAATGTGTTTTGCTTCAATTTGGCTCATTTTACAAACGTGCTTATTTCTGGAGTGAACATGCAGTTCTACTCAAGAGTAAGCAACTAAGCGAAATAAACCTATAGAACACTTATTTGTCTTCTATCTATGCATTCTGACACTCCAACAATGTGTTTTGCTTCAATTTGACTCATTTTACAAAGGTGCTTATTTCTGGAGTGAACATGCAGTTCTACTCAATAGTAAGCAACTAAACGAAATAAACCTATAGAACGCTTACTTGTCTTCTATCTATGCATTCTGACACTCCAACTAAGTGTTTTGCTTCAATTTGGCTCATTTTACAAACGTGCTTATTTCTGGAGTGAACATGCAGTTCTACTCAAGAGTAAGCAACTAAGCGAAATAAACCTATAGATCGCTTATTTATCTTCTATCTATGCATTCTGACCCTCCAACAATGTGTTTTGCTTCAATTTGGCTCATTTTACAAAGGTGCTTACTTCTGGAGTGAACATGCATATCTACTCAAGAGTAAGCAACTAAGCGAAATAAACCTATAGAACGCTTATTTGTCTTCTATCTATGCATTCTGACACTCCACCAATATGTTTTGCCTCAATTTGGCTCATTTTAAAAACGTGCTCATTTCTGGAGTGAACATGTCGTTCTACTCAAGAGTAAGCAACTAAGCGAAAAAAACCTATAGAACGCTTATTTGTCTTCTATCTATGCATTCTGACACTCCAACAATGTGTTGTGCTTCAATTTGGCTCATTTTACAAAGGTGCTTATTTCTGGAGTGAACATGCAGTTCTACTCAAGAGTAAGCAACTAAGCGAAATAAACTTATAGAACACTTATTTGTCTTCTGTCTATGCATTCTGACACTCCAACAATGTGTTTTGCTTCTATTTGACTCATTTTACAAAGGTGCTTATTTCTGGAGTGAACATGCAGTTCTACTCAATAGTAAGCAACTAAGCGAAATAAACCTATAGAACGCTTACTTGTCTTTTATCTATGGATTCTGACACTCCAACAATGTGTTTTGCTTCAATTTGGCTCATTTTACAAAGGTGCTTATTTCTGGAGTGAACATGCAGTTCTACTCAAGAGTAAGCAACTAAGCGAAATAAACCTATAGAACGCTTATTTGCTTTCTATCTGTGCAATCTGACACTCCAACAATGTGTTTTGCTACAATTTGGCTCATTTTACAAAGGTGCATATTTCTGGAGTTCACATGCAGTTCTACTCATGAGTAAGCAACTAAGTGAAATAAACCTATAGATCGCTTATTTATCTTCTATCTATGCATTCTGACACTCCAACAATGTGTTCTGCTTCAATTTGGCTCATTTTACAAAGGTGCTTATTTCTGGAGTGAACATGCAGTTCTACTCAATAGTAAGCAACTAAGCGAAATAAACCTATAGAACGCTTACTTGTCTTTTATCAATGCATTCTGACACTCCACCAATATGTTTTGCTTCAATTTGGCTCATTTTAAAAGCGTGCTTATTTCTGGAGTGAACATGCAGTTCTACTCATGAGTAAGCAACTAAGCGAAATAAACCTATAGATCGCTTATTTATCTTCTATCTATGCATTCTGACACTCCACCAATATGTTTTGCTTCAATTTGGCTCATTTTAAAAACGTGCTTATTTCTGGAGTGAACATGCAGTTCTACTCATGAGTAAGCAACTAAGCGAAATAAACCTATAGATCGCTTATTTATCTTCTATCTATGCATTCTGACACTCCACCAATATGTTTTGCTTCAATTTGGCTCATTTTACAAAGGTGCTTATTTCTGGAGTGAACATGCATTTCTACTCAAGAGTAAGCAACTAAGCGAAATAAACCTATAGAACGCTTACTTGTCTTCTATCTATGCATTCTGACACTCCAACTAAGTGTTTTGCTTCAATTTGGCTCATTTTACAAACGTGCTTATTTCTGGAGTGAACATGCAGTTCTACTCAAGAGTAAGCAACTAAGCGAAATAAACCTATAGATCGCTTATTTATCTTCTATCTATGCATTCTGACCCTCCAACAATGTGTTTTGCTTCAATTTGGCTCATTTTACAAAGGTGCTTACTTCTGGAGTGAACATGCATATCTACTCAAGAGTAAGCAACTAAGCGAAATAAACCTATAGAACGCTTATTTGTCTTCTATCTATGCATTCTGACACTCCACCAATATGTTTTGCCTCAATTTGGCTCATTTTAAAAACGTGCTCATTTCTGGAGTGAACATGTCGTTCTACTCAAGAGTAAGCAACTAAGCGAAAAAAACCTATAGAACGCTTATTTGTCTTCTATCTATGCATTCTGACACTCCAACAATGTGTTGTGCTTCAATTTGGCTCATTTTACAAAGGTGCTTATTTCTGGAGTGAACATGCAGTTCTACTCAAGAGTAAGCAACTAAGCGAAATAAACTTATAGAACACTTATTTGTCTTCTGTCTATGCATTCTGACACTCCAACAATGTGTTTTGCTTCTATTTGACTCATTTTACAAAGGTGCTTATTTCTGGAGTGAACATGCAGTTCTACTCAATAGTAAGCAACTAAGCGAAATAAACCTATAGAACGCTTACTTGTCTTTTATCTATGGATTCTGACACTCCAACAATGTGTTTTGCTTCAATTTGGCTCATTTTACAAAGGTGCTTATTTCTGGAGTGAACATGCAGTTCTACTCAAGAGTAAGCAACTAAGCGAAATAAACCTATAGAACGCTTACTTGTCTTCTATCTATGCATTCTGACACTCCAACTAAGTGTTTTGCTTCAATTTGGCTCATTTTACAAACGTGCTTATTTCTGGAGTGAACATGCAGTTCTACTCAAGAGTAAGCAACTATGCGAAATAAACCTATAGATCGCTTATTTATCTTCTATCTATGCATTCTGACCCTCCAACAATGTGTTTTGCTTCAATTTGGCTCATTTTACAAAGGTGCTTACTTCTGGAGTGAACATGCATATCTACTCAAGAGTAAGCAACTAAGCGAAATAAACCTATAGAACGCTTATTTGTCTTCTATCTATGCATTCTGACACTCCACCAATATGTTTTGCCTCAATTTGGCTCATTTTAAAAACGTGCTCATTTCTGGAGTGAACATGTCGTTCTACTCAAGAGTAAGCAACTAAGCGAAAAAAACCTATAGAACGCTTATTTGTCTTCTATCTATGCATTCTGACACTCCAACAATGTGTTGTGCTTCAATTTGGCTCATTTTACAAAGGTGCTTATTTCTGGAGTGAACATGCAGTTCTACTCAAGAGTAAGCAACTAAGCGAAATAAACTTATAGAACACTTATTTGTCTTCTGTCTATGCATTCTGACACTCCAACAATGTGTTTTGCTTCTATTTGACTCATTTTACAAAGGTGCTTATTTCTGGAGTGAACATGCAGTTCTACTCAATAGTAAGCAACTAAGCGAAATAAACCTATAGAACGCTTACTTGTCTTTTATCTATGGATTCTGACACTCCAACAATGTGTTTTGCTTCAATTTGGCTCATTTTACAAAGGTGCTTATTAATGGAGTGAACATGCAGTTCTACTCAAGAGTAAGCAACTAAGCGAAATAAACCTATAGAACGCTTATTTGCTTTCTATCTGTGCAATCTGACACTCCAACAATGTGTTTTGCTACAATTTGGCTCATTTTAGAAGCGTGCTTATTTCTGGAGTGAACATGCAGTTCTACTCATGAGTAAGCAACTAAGTGAAATAAACCTATAGATCGCTTATTTATCTTCTATCTATGCATTCTGACACTCCAACAATGTGTTCTGCTTCAATTTGGCTCATTTTACAAAGGTGCTTATTTCTGGAGTGAACATGCAGTTCTACTCAATAGTAAGCAACTAAGCGAAATAAACCTATAGAACGCTTACTTGTCTTTTATCTATGCATTCTGACACTCCACCAATATGTTTTGCTTTAATTTGGCTCATTTTAAAAGCGTGCTTATTTCTGGAGTGAACATGCAGTTCTACTCATGAGTAAGCAACTAAGCGAAATAAACCTATAGATCGCTTATTTATCTTCTATCTATGCATTCTGACACTCCACCAATATGTTTTGCTTCAATTTGGCTCATTTTAAAAACGTGCTTATTTCTGGAGTGAACATGCAGTTCTACTCATGAGTAAGCAACTAAGCGAAATAAACCTATAGATCGCTTATTTATCTTCTATCTATGCATTCTGACACTCCACCAATATGTTTTGCTTCAATTTGGCTCATTTTACAAAGGTGCTTATTTCTGGAGTGAACATGCATTTCTACTCAAGAGTAAGCAACTAAGCGAAATAAACCTATAGAACGCTTACTTGTCTTCTATCTATGCAATCTGACACTCCAACCATATGTTTTGCTTCAATTTGGCTCATTTTTCAAAGGTGCTTATTTCTGGAGTTCACATGCAGTTCTACTCATGAGTAAGCAACTAAGCGAAATAAACCTATAGATCGCTTATTTATCTTCTATATATGCATTCTGACACTCCAACAATGTGTTTTGCTTCAATTTGGCTCATTTTACAAAGGTGCTTATTTCTGGAGTTCACATGCATATCTACTCAAGAGTAAGCAACTAAGCGAAATAAACCTATAGAACGCTTATTTGTCTTCTATCTATGCATTCTGACACTCCACCAATGTGTTTTGCTTCAATTTGGCTCATTTTACAAACGTGCTTATTTCTGGAGTGAACATGCAGTTCTACTCAAGAGTAAGCAACTAAGCGAAATAAACCTATAGAACTCTTATTTGTCTTCTATCTATGCATTCTGACACTCCAACAATCTGTTTTGCTTCAATTTGGGTCATTTTACAAACGTGCTTATTTCTGGAGTGAACATGCAGTTCTACTCAAGAGTAAGCAACTAAGCGAAATAAACCTATAGAACACTTATTTGTCTTCTATCTATGCATTCTGACACTCCAACAATGTGTTTTGCTTCAATTTGACTCATTTTACAAAGGTGCTTATTTCTGGAGTGAACATGCAGTTCTACTCAATAGTAAGCAACTAAGCGAAATAAACCTATAGAACGCTTACTTGTCTTCTATCTATGCATTCTGACACTCCAACAAAGTGTTTTGCTTCAATTTGGCTCATTTTACAAACGTGCTTATTTCTGGAGTGTACATGCAGTTCTACTCAAGAGTAAGCAACTAAGCGAAATAAACCTATAGAACGCTTATTTGTCTTCTATCTATGCATTCTGACACTCCAACAATGTGTTTTGCTTCAATTTGGCTCATTTTACAAAGGTGCTTATTTCTGGAGTGAACATGCAGTTCTACTCAAGAGTAAGCAACTAAGCGAAATAAACCTATAGATCGCTTATTTATCTTCTATCTATGCATTCTGACACTCCACCAATATGTTTTGCTTCAATTTGGCTCATTTTAAAAACGTGCTTATTTCTGGAGTGAACATGCAGTTCTACTCATGAGTAAGCAACTAAGCGAAATAAACCTATAGAACGCTTACTTGTCTTTTATCTATGGATTCTGACACTCCAACAATGTGTTTTGCTTCAATTTGGCTCATTTTACAAAGGTGCTTATTTCTGGAGTGAACATGCAGTTCTACTCAAGAGTAAGCAACTAAGCGAAATAAACCTATAGAACGCTTATTTGCTTTCTATCTGTGCAATCTGACACTCCAACAATGTGTTTTGCTACAATTTGGCTCATTTTACAAAGGTGCATATTTCTGGAGTTCACATGCAGTTCTACTCATGAGTAAGCAACTAAGTGAAATAAACCTATAGATCGCTTATTTATCTTCTATCTATGCATTCTGACACTCCAACAATGTGTTCTGCTTCAATTTGGCTCATTTTACAAAGGTGCTTATTTCTGGAGTGAACATGCAGTTCTACTCTATAGTAAGCAACTAAGCGAAATAAACCTATAGAACGCTTACTTGTCTTTTATCTATGCATTCTGACACTCCACCAATATGTTTTGCTTCAATTTGGCTCATTTTAAAAACGTGCTTATTTCTGGAGTGAACATGCAGTTCTACTCATGAGTAAGCAACTAAGCGAAATAAACCTATAGATCGCTTATTTATCTTCTATCTATGCATTCTGACACTCCACCAATATGTTTTGTTTCAATTTGGCTCATTTTAAAAACGTGCTTATTTCTGGAGTGAACATGCAGTTCTACTCATGAGTAAGCAACTAAGCGAAATAAACCTATAGATCGCTTATTTATCTTCTATCTATGCATTCTGACACTCCACCAATATGTTTTGCTTCAATTTGGCTCATTTTACAAAGGTGCTTATTTCTGGAGTGAACATGCATTTCTACTCAAGAGTAAGCAACTAAGCGAAATAAACCTATAGAACGCTTACTTGTCTTCTATCTATGCATTCTGACACTCCAACAATGTGTTTTGCTTCAATTGGTCTCATTTTACAAACGTGCTTATTTCTGGAGTGAACATGCAGTTCTACTCAAGAGTAAGCAACTAAGCGAAATAAACCTATAGATCGCTTATTTATCTTCTATCTATGCATTCTGACACTCCAACAATGTGTTTTGCTTCAATTTGGCGCATTTTACAAAGGTGCTTATTTCTGGAGTTCACATGCATATCTACTCAAGAGTAAGCAACTAAGCGAAATAAACCTATAGAACGCTTATTTGTCTTCTATCTATGCATTCTGACACTCCACCAATGTGTTTTGCTTCAATTTGGCTCATTTTACAAACGTGCTTATTTCTGGAGTGAACATGCAGTTCTACTCAAGAGTAAGCAACTAAGCGAAATAAACCTATAGAACTCTTATTTGTCTTCTATCTATGCATTCTGACACTCCAACAATCTGTTTTGCTTCAATTTGGCTCATTTTACAAACGTGCTTATTTCTGGAGTGAACATGCAGTTCTACTCAAGAGTAAGCAACTAAGCGAAATAAACCTATAGAACACTTATTTGTCTTCTATCTATGCATTCTGACACTCCAACAATGTGTTTTGCTTCAATTTGACTCATTTTACAAAGGTGCTTATTTCTGGAGTGAACATGCAGTTCTACTCAATACTAAGCAACTAAGCGAAATAAACCTATAGAACGCTTACTTGTCTTCTATCTATGCATTCTGACACTCCAACAAAGTGTTTTGCTTCAATTTGGCTCATTTTACAAACGTGCTTATTTCTGGAGTGTACATGCAGTTCTACTCAAGAGTAAGCAACTAAGCGAAATAAACCTATAGAACGCTTATTTGTCTTCTATCTATGCATTCTGACACTCCAACAATGTGTTTTGCTTCAATTTGGCTCATTTTACAAAGGTGCTTATTTCTGGAGTGAACATGCAGTTCTACTCAAGAGTAAGCAACTAAGCGAAATAAACCTATAGATCGCTTATTTATCTTCTATCTATGCATTCTGACACTCCACCAATATGTTTTGCTTCAATTTGGCTCATTTTAAAAACGTGCTTATTTCTGGAGTGAACATGCAGTTCTACTCATGAGTAAGCAACTAAGCGAAATAAACCTATAGATCGCTTATTTATCTTCTATCTATGCATTCTGACACTCCAACAATGTGTTTTGCTTCTATTTGACTCATTTTACAAAGGTTCTTATTTCTGGAGTGAACATGCAGTTCTACTCAATAGTAAGCAACTAAGCGGAATAAACCTATAGAACGCTTACTTGTCTTTTATCTATGGATTCTGACACTCCAACAATGTGTTTTGCTTCAATTTGGCTCATTTTACAAAGGTGCTTATTTCTGGAGTGAACATGCAGTTCTACTCAAGAGTAAGCAACTAAGCGAAATAAACCTATAGAACGCTTATTTGCTTTCTATCTGTGCAATCTGACACTCCAACAATGTGTTTTGCTACAATTTGGCTCATTTTACAAAGGTGCATATTTCTGGAGTTCACATGCAGTTCTACTCAATAGTAAGCAACTAAGCGAAATAAACCTATAGAACGCTTATTTATCTTCTATCTATGCATTCTGACACTCCACCAATATGTTTTGCTTCAATTTGGCTCATTTTAAAAACGTGCTTATTTCTGGAGTGAACTTGCAGTTCTACTCATGAGTAAGCAACTAAGCGAAATAAACCTATAGATCGCTTATTTATCTTGTATCTATGCATTCTGACACTGCACCAATATGTTTTGCTTCAATTTGGCTCATTTTAAAAACGTGCTTATTTCTGGAGTGAACATGCAGTTCTACTCATGAGTAAGCAACTAAGCGAAATAAACCTATAGATCGCTTATTTATCTTCTATCTATGCATTCTGACACTCCACCAATATGTTTTGCTTCAATTTGGCTCATTTTACAAAGGTGCTTATTTCT
Source organism: Zootoca vivipara (assembly GCF_963506605.1). Classification (NCBI taxonomy): domain Eukaryota; kingdom Metazoa; phylum Chordata; class Lepidosauria; order Squamata; family Lacertidae; genus Zootoca; species Zootoca vivipara. The sequence continues at coordinate 23,067 of NW_026801990.1, read as the reverse complement.
GGAGTGAACATGCATTTCTACTCAAGAGTAAGCAACTAAGCGAAATAAACCTATAGAACGCTTACTTGTCTTCTATCTATGCATTCTGACACTCCAACAATGTGTTTTGCTTCAATTGGTCTCATTTTACAAACGTGCTTATTTCTGGAGTGAACATGCAGTTCTACTCAAGAGTAAGCAACTAAGCGAAATAAACCTATAGAACGCTTATTTGTCTTCTATCTGTGCAATCTGACACTCCAACCATATGTTTTGCTTCAATTTGGCTCATTTTTCAAAGGTGCTTATTTCTGGAGTTCACATGCAGTTCTACTCATGAGTAAGCAACTAAGCGAAATAAACCTATAGATCGCTTATTTATCTTCTATCTATGCATTCTGACACTCCAACAATGTGTTTTGCTTCAATTTGGCTCATTTTACAAAGGTGCTTATTTCTGTAGTTCACATGCATATCTACTCAAGAGTAAGCAACTAAGCGAAATAAACCTATAGAACGCTTATTTGTCTTTTATCTATGCATTCTGACACTCCAACAATGTGTTTTGCTTCAATTTGGCTCATTTTACAAACGTGCTTATTTCTGGAGTGAACATGCAGTTCTACTCAAGAGTAAGCAACTAAGCGAAATAAACCTATAGAACACTTATTTGTCTTCTATCTATGCATTCTGACACTCCAACAATGTGTTTTGCTTCAATTTGACTCATTTTACAAAGGTGCTTATTTCTGGAGTGAACATGCAGTTCTACTCAATAGTAAGCAACTAAACGAAATAAACCTATAGAACGCTTACTTGTCTTCTATCTATGCATTCTGACACTCCAACTAAGTGTTTTGCTTCAAATTGGCTCATTTTACAAACGTGCTTATTTCTGGAGTGAACATGCAGTTCTACTCAAGAGTAAGCAACTAAGCGAAATAAACCTATAGATCGCTTATTTATCTACTATCTATGCATTCTGACCTTCCAACAATGTGTTGTGCTTCAATTTGGCTCATTTTACAAAGGTGCTTATTTCTGGAGTGAACATGCAGTTCTACTCAAGAGTAAGCAACTAAGCGAAATAAACTTATAGAACACTTATTTGTCTTCTGTCTATGCATTCTGACACTCCAACAATGTGTTTTGCTTCAATTTGACTCATTTTACAAAGGTGCTTATTTCTGGAGTTCACATGCAGTTCTACTCATGAGTAAGCAACTAAGTGAAATAAACCTATAGATCGCTTATTTATCTTCTATCTATGCATTCTGACACTCCAACAATGTGTTCTGCTTCAATTTGGCTCATTTTACAAAGGTGCTTATTTCTGGAGTGAACATGCAGTTCTACTCAATAGTAAGCAACTAAGCGAAATAAACCTATAGAACGCTTACTTGTCTTTTATCTATGCATTCTGACACTCCACCAATATGTTTTGCTTCAATTTGGCTCATTTTAAAAACGTGCTTATTTCTGGAGTGAACATGCAGTTCTACTCATGAGTAAGCAACTAAGCGAAATAAACCTATAGATCGCTTATTTATCTTCTATCTATGCATTCTGACACTCCACCAATATGTTTTGCTTCAATTTGGCTCATTTTAAAAACGTGCTTATTTCTGGAGTGAACATGCAGTTCTACTCATGAGTAAGCAACTAAGCGAAATAAACCTATAGAACACTTATTTGTCTTCTATCTATGCATTCTGACACTCCAACCATATGTTTTGCTTCAATTTGGCTCATTTTTCAAAGGTGCTTATTTCTGGAGTGAACATGCAGTTCTACTCATGAGTAAGCAACTAAGCGAAATAAACCTATAGATCGCTTATTTATCTTCTATCTATGCATTCTGACACTCCAACAATGTGTTTTGCTTCAATTTGGCTCATTTTACAAAGGTGCTTATTTCTGGAGTTCACATGCATATCTACTCAAGAGTAAGCAACTAAGCGAAATAAACCTATAGAACGCTTATTTGTCTTCTATCTATGCATTCTGACACTCCACCAATGTGTTTTGCTTCAATTTGGCTCATTTTACAAACGTGCTTATTTCTGGAGTGAACATGCAGTTCTACTCAAGAGTAAGCAACTAAGCGAAATAAACCTATAGAACGCTTATTTGTCTTCTATCTATGCATTCTGACACTCCAACAATCTGTTTTGCTTCAATTTGGCTCATTTTACAAACGTGCTTATTTCTGGAGTGAACATGCAGTTCTACTCAAGAGTAAGCAACTAAGCGAAATAAACCTATAGAACACTTATTTGTCTTCTGTCTATGGATTCTGACAGTCCAACAATGTGTTTTGCTTCAATTTGGCTCATTTTACAAAGGTGCTTATTTCTGGAGTGAACATGCAGTTCTACTCAAGAGTAAGCAACTAAGCGAAATAAACCTATAGAACGCTTATTTGTCTTCTATCTATGCATTCTGACACTCCAACAATGTGTTTTGCTTCAATTTGGCTCATTTTACAAAGGTGCTTATTTCTGGAGTGAACATGTAGTTCTACTCAAGAGGAAGCAACTAAGCGAAATAAACCTATAGGTCGCTTATTTATCTTCTATCTATGCATTCTGACACTCCACCAATATGTTTTGCTTCAATTTGGCTCATTTTAAAAACGTGCTTATTTCTGGAGTGAACATTCAGTTCTACTCATGAGTAAGCAACTAAGCGAAATAAACCTATAGATCGCTTATTTATCTTCTATCTATGCATTCTGACACTCCACCAATATGTTTTGCTTCAATTTGGCTCATTTTACAAAGGTGCTTATTTCTGGAGTGAACATGCATTTATACTCAAGAGTAAGCAACTAAGCGAAATAAACCTATAGAATGCTTACTTGTCTTCTATCTATGCATTGTGACACTCCAACAATGTGTTTTGCTTCAATTTGGCTCATTTTACAAACGTGCTTATTTCTGGAGTGAACATGCAGTTCTACTCAAGAGTAAGCAACTAAGCGAAATAAAACTATAGAACGCTTATTTGTCTTCTATCTGTGCAATCTGACACTCCAACCATGTGTTTTGCTTCAATTTGGCTCATTTTACAAAGGTGCTTATTTCTGGAGTTCACATGCAGTTCTACTCATGAGTAAGCAACTGAGCGAAATAAACCTATAGATTGCTTATTTATCTTCTATCTCTGCATTCTGACACTCCAACAATGTGTTTTGCTTCAATTTGGCTCATTTTACAAAGGTGCTTATTTCTGGAGTTCACATGCATATCTACTCAAGAGTAAGCAACTAAGCGAAATAAACCTATAGAACGCTTATTTGTCTTCTATCTATGCATTCTGACACTCCACCAATATGTTTTGCTTCAATTTGGCTCATTTTACAAACGTGCTCATTTCTGGAGTGAACATGCAGTTCTACTCAAGAGTAAGCAACTAAGCGAAATAAACCTATAGAACGCTTATTTGTCTTCTATCTATGTGTAAGAGAGAGGGCTTGCAGAGAGCAGCCCACTCTGCTTACTTCCATAAGATGGGAGAGCAGCAGCAAGTCTGGGAGTTCAAATCTGGAACAGGAAGGGTTAAGACGGGTCCAGGGCTCTGCAGAGTCCTGGTGGCTCAGCTCCAGGTTGGTAGCAGGGAAGCAGGGGAGGAGCTAGCTTCAGCAGGGGCTGGAAAGGAGGGAGGAGAGAGAACGGCACCTCAGGAGCCTGGTTTGGGACCACGGAGGACCCATAGAGCAAGGAGGAGGGGCGTTTGGAGTCTTAAAAGGGGGGTCAGAGCCCACGAGACGCCATTGTGGGCTTCTGCCCCATGCAGAGCAGACATGATTTGAGACATCTCACCACTGTATATAGCATGCACAATAAAACTATGAAAATCCAGAGGATGTGTGGAGTGCTTACTCGGGAGTAGCCAACACCCCATCTGTGACAGCAAGCCCACAATCTCTTGATGGCTACCCCGAGGGAAGAGGGCTGCAAATGTAGCAGCCGGCATGAAGTTGGCAGCATCTAAAGCAGAAGAGAGAGATGCCGAGGGAGGATTGGCATGAGTTGCCAGCACCCTGCAACTATGGAACGGCTCAAGCACCAGGTAGGCACCCGGGCACAGGGGAAGCCAAGCTTAGTGAACCGAGCAGCTCTGAACACAGCCAAGCCGGAGGAGCGGAGGCTGGACAAGCAGAGAGGACACTCGGGACGGGCCAGCACTTTGTAGGGCGACCCTCAGCACAAGCTGGCTCTAAGACTGAGAGGCATGGTGGCGTGGAAGTGCAGGAGGCTGAGAGGCGAGTCCGGGCAGAGGGGACAGACGGAGGGGAAAGGCAGCGGCCACAAGTTCCCATACAGTCCCGGGGAGGCAGCTGCAGCACAGCACAGCCCCCTCCAGCCAGATGTGATGCAGAGGGACAAAGCCCGCGCGCGGGTACTTTCAAACGCTGACACGGGAAAACAGAGGGAAGAGAAAGGCGGGAGATGCCTTTACAATGCACCCAGCCACTGGGTGGAACACTGCCCCCAGAGGAAGGAATGGCGAGAGCAGGCAGGCACAGACACAAGCCTGGATGCCAGATCAGGAGGGGAGGGGCCAGGCAGAGCACCAACAACTGAGCCCTCCTGTAACACCCCACAGCACGACAAAGAGATGGAAGTGAGTCTGCAGCTGCCAAGAGGCCAGACCCAGGAGACAGTCGGGCTTCTCCGCAGGGGCAGCAGCAACGATTTCCTATCGGTGGACTTGGCTAAGCAGGATCAGATTCCCATTTTCCCAAGGGAGCTGCCCATGAGCGTCTTGACCGTAGGCGGCCGGGAATTGCAGGAGGGTGAGGTCACGCAACAGACCCCCTCTCGGAAGATGACAGTGAACAAGCACGCAGAAGTGCTAGCTTTGGACTTAATGGACAATGACCCTGTGGGCAGCCAGCGCCGGGGAGATCTCACCTTTGGAGATGCAGACGGCAAGGAGCACTGCAGGAAAGAAGGAGAATCCTCAGGATCGCACCACATCAGCTCCCCAGGCGGATGGAACGACGCAGAGGCGGGGATGCAGGAAGAGAAACTGAGCCAACTCACCAAAGAGGACACTTTTACCCAGAACATACGGAGGGACTTGAGGGAGAAAAAGGGGGCAGGGGAAGGGCTTGCCGAGAAAGAGGGGTTACTCTTTAGCAATGATGCCCGGTATATGCCCCAGGACTCCCTCAGAGGGAAGATTCTCAAGCAATATCATGACAACCCCACGGAGGGGCATGCAGTACATGTCTTCACGAGGCTCACACCCAGTAAGGCCAGTCTTGGGCGAAACCCCAGAGCCTTCCCAGAGCAGGGGGAGGGGGAGATTGGGGGACCACCTATTGAGGCATGGGGTGAGAGGAGGGAGACAGTACACCAACAACTGGATGGAGACGTGGCAAGGGGCAATGAGGCTTACAAGGAGGGGGCAGACCATCACAGGGGACTGGAGAAGGTCTTCCACGGAGGGGACAGGGTCTGGCTGTGGTCAGAAGGCCTTCCCATGGGGGGAAGGGGGAAGAAGCTGGCACCCAGAAGGCTGGGGCCCTTCAAGGTTCTGACACAGATCAACCCTGTCACCTTCAGGGGGGAAGCACCTACAGCGAGAAAGGTCCATCCCGTGGGTCACAGGTCTTTGCTCTCACACTTTAGGGAAAGCCCAAGGTTCAGAGGACGTGACACACATCCAACACAAGACGCTGACAGGAGGGAGGGGGAGGAAATCACACAAAAGACACTAGACAGAAGGGTGGAGGGAGAAGGCAGCCAAGAGGTTCCAGAAAGAAAGGAAGAGGAGGAGGTCTACAGTGCCACAGCGAGCCCGGGCTCCCGGTGGGGGGAGGGGGGGTTAAAATGTCTGATGGCCAGGCAGGGCACTCCTGCTTCCCAAAACGCGGAGGCAACCACGCACACCATGCAAGGGGAGGACCGCACACTGGAACTGCACGCTCCTTTCTCCCACAGACCCAAACCACCACACGTCAGTAGCACAGGGAACACAGAGGGGGAGGGCGATCCCAGGTGGGGAGCAGGGGAGACGCAGACCCAAGGAGCCCTCCGGGAATCGGAAGCAATTTTCCAGAGGGAGGAGGAGGATGACAACGGAAGGAACTACACGGACCAGCCACCCAGCACCGACGGGGAACAGGATTTTACACACACTACAGAGGAGGAAGACCTGTCAGGCTTCCAGCCCTCTTTACAGACATCAGACCAGGCAAACCAGGCCTCAGAAAGGGGGGGAGCCTGGAGGGGGGGTGGATGTAAGAGAGAGGGCTTGCAGAGAGCAGCCCACTCTGCTTACTTCCATAAGATGGGAGAGCAGCAGCAAGTCTGGGAGTTCAAATCAGGAACAGGAAGGATTAAGACGGGTCCAGGGCTCTGAAGAGTCCTGGTGGCTCAGCTCCAGGTTGGTAGCAGGGAAGCAGGGGAGGAGCTAGCTTCAGCAGGGGCTGGAAAGGAGGGAGGAGAGAGAACGGCACCTCAGGAGCCTGGTTTGGGACCACGGAGGACCCATAGAGCAAGGAGGAGGGGCGTTTGGAGTCTTAAAAGGGGGGTCAGAGCCCACGAGACGCCATTGTGGGCTTCTGCCCCATGCAGAGCAGACATGATTTGAGACATCTCACCACTGTATATAGCATGCACAATAAAACTATGAAAATCCAGAGGATGTGTGGAGTGCTTACTCGGGAGTAGCCAACACCCCATCTGTGACACTATGCATTCTGACACTCCAACAATGTGTTTTGCTTCAATTTGGCTCATTTTACAAACGTGCTTATTTCTGGAGTGAACATGCAGTTCTACTCAAGAGTAAGCAACTAAGCGAAATAAACCTATAGAACACTTATTTGTCTTCTATCTATGCATTCTGACACTCCAACAATGTGTTTTGCTTCAATTTGACTCATTTTACAAAGGTGCTTATTTCTGGAGTGAACATGCAGTTCTACTCAATAGTAAGCAACTAAGCGAAATAAACCTATAGAACGCTTACTTGTATTCTATCTATGAATTCTGACACTCCAACAAAGTGTTTTGCTTCAATTTGGCTCATTTTACAAACGTGCTTATTTCTGGAGTGAACATGCAGTTCTACTCAAGAGTAAGCAACTAAGCGAAATAAACCTATAGAACGCTTATTTGTCTTCTATCTATGCATTCTGACACTCCAACAATGTGTTTTGCTTCAATTTGGCTCATTTTACAAAGGTGCTTATTTCTGGAGTGAACATGCAGTTCTACTCAAGAGTAAGCAACTAAGCGAAATAAACCTATAGATCGCTTATTAATCTTCTATCTATGCATTCTGACACTCCACCAATATGTTTTGCTTCAATTTGGCTCATTTTAAAAATGTGCTTATTTCTGGAGTGAACATGCAGTTCTACTCATGAGTAAGCAACTAAGCGAAATAAACCTATAGATCGCTTATTTATCTTCTATCTATGCATTCTGACACTCCACCAATATGTTTTGCTTCAATTTGGCTCATTTTACAAACGTGCTTATTTCTGGAGTGAACATGCAGTTCTACTCAAGAGTAAGCAACTAAGCGAAATAAACCTATAGAACACTTATTTGTCTTCTGTCTATGGATTCTGACAGTCCAACAATGTGTTTTGCTTCAATTTGGCTCATTTTACAAAGGTGCTTATTTCTGGAGTGAACATGCAGTTCTACTCAAGTGTAAGCAACTAAGCGAAATAAACCTATAGAACGCTTATTTGTCTTCTATCTATGCATTCTGACACTCCAACAATGTGTTTTGCTTCAATTTGGCTCATTTTACAAAGGTGCTTATTTCTGGAGTGAACATGCAGTTCTACTCAAGAGGAAGCAACTAAGCGAAATAAACCTATAGGTCGCTTATTTATCTTCTATCTATGCATTCTGACACTCCACCAATATGTTTTGCTTCAATTTGGCTCATTTTAAAAACGTGCTTATTTCTGGAGTGAACATTCAGTTCTACTCATGAGTAAGCAACTAAGCGAAATAAACCTATAGATCGCTTATTTATCTTCTATCTATGCATTCTGACACTCCACCAATATGTTTTGCTTCAATTTGGCTCATTTTACAAAGGTGCTTATTTCTGGAGTGAACATGCATTTATACTCAAGAGTAAGCAACTAAGCGAAATAAACCTATAGAATGCTTACTTGTCTTCTATCTATGCATTGTGACACTCCAACAATGTGTTTTGCTTCAATTTGGCTCATTTTACAAAGGTGCTTATTTCTGGAGTTCACATGCAGTTCTACTCATGAGTAAGCAACTGAGCGAAATAAACCTATAGATTGCTTATTTATCTTCTATCTCTGCATTCTGACACTCCAACAATGTGTTTTGCTTCAATTTGGCTCATTTTACAAAGGTGCTTATTTCTGGAGTTCACATGCAGTTCTACTCATGAGTAAGCAACTAAGCGAAATAAACCTATAGATCGCTTATTTATCTTCTATCTATGCATTCTGACACTCCACCAATATGTTTTGCTTCAATTTGGCTCATTTTACAAAGGTGCTTATTTCTGGAGTGAACATGCATTTCTACTCAAGAGTAAGCAACTAAGCGAAATAAACCTGTAGAACGCTTACTTGTCTTCTATCTATGCATTCTGACACTCCAACAATGTGTTTTGCTTCAATTGGTCTCATTTTACAAACGTGCTTATTTCTGGAGTGAACATGCAGTTCTACTCAAGAGTAAGCAACTAAGCGAAATAAACCTATAGAACGCTTATTTGTCTTCTATCTGTGCAATCTGACACTCCAACCATATGTTTTGCTTCAATTTGGCTCATTTTTCAAAGGTGCTTATTTCTGGAGTTCACATGCAGTTCTACTCATGAGTAAGCAACTAAGCGAAATAAACCTATAGATCGCTTATTTATCTTCTATCTATGCATTCTGACACTCCAACAATGTGTTTTGCTTCAATTTGGCTCATTTTACAAAGGTGCTTATTTCTGGAGTTCACATGCATATCTACTCAAGAGTAAGCAACTAAGCGAAATAAACCTATACAACGCTTATTTGTCTTCTATCTATGCATTCTGACACTCCACCAATGTGTTTTGCTTCAATTTGGCTCATTTTACAAACGTGCTTATTTCTGGAGTGAACATGCAGTTCTACTCAAGAGTAAGCAACTAAGCGAAATAAACCTATAGAACTCTTATTTGTCTTCTATCTATGCATTCTGACACTCCAACAATCTGTTTTGCTTCAATTTGGCTCATTTTACAAACGTGCTTATTTCTGGAGTGAACATGCAGTTCTACTCAAGAGTAAGCAACTAAGCGAAATAAACCTATAGAACACTTATTTGTCTTCTATCTATGCATTCTGACACTCCAACTAAGTGTTTTGCTTCAATTTGACTCATTTTACAAAGGTGCTTATTTCTGGAGTGAACATGCAGTTCTACTCAATAGTAAGCAACTAAGCGAAATAAACCTATAGAACGCTTACTTGTCTTCTATCTATGCATTCTGACACTCCAACAATGTGTTTTGCTTCAATTGGTCTCATTTTACAAACGTGCTTATTTCTGGAGTGAACATGCAGTTCTACTCAAGAGTAAGCAACTAAGCGAAATAAACCTATAGAACGCTTATTTGTCTTCTATCTATGCATTCTGACACTCCAACAATGTGTTTTGCTTCAATTTGGCTCATTTTACAAAGGTGCTTATTTCTGGAGTGAACATTCAGTTCTACTCATGAGTAAGCAACTAAGCGAAATAAACCTATAGATCGCTTATTTATCTTCTATCTATGCATTCTGACACTCCACCAATATGTTTTGCTTCAATTTGGCTCATTTTACAAAGGTGCTTATTTCTGGAGTGAACATGCATTTATACTCAAGAGTAAGCAACTAAGTGAAATAAACCTATAGAATGCTTACTTGTCTTCTATCTATGCATTGTGACACTCCAACAATGTGTTTTGCTTCAATTTGGCTCATTTTACAAAGGTGCTTATTTCTGGAGTTCACATGCAGTTCTACTCATGAGTAAGCAACTGAGCGAAATAAACCTATAGATTGCTTATTTATCTTCTATCTCTGCATTCTGACACTCCAACAATGTGTTTTGCTTCAATTTGGCTCATTTTACAAAGGTGCTTATTTCTGGAGTTCACATGCAGTTCTACTCATGAGTAAGCAACTAAGCGAAATAAACCTATAGATCGCTTATTTATCTTCTATCTATGCATTCTGACACTCCACCAATATGTTTTGCTTCAATTTGGCTCATTTTACAAAGGTGCTTATTTCTGGAGTGAACATGCATTTCTACTCAAGAGTAAGCAACTAAGCGAAATAAACCTGTAGAACGCTTACTTGTCTTCTATCTATGCATTCTGACACTCCAACAATGTGTTTTGCTTCAATTGGTCTCATTTTACAAACGTGCTTATTTCTGGAGTGAACATGCAGTTCTACTCAAGAGTAAGCAACTAAGCGAAATAAACCTATAGAACGCTTATTTGTCTTCTATCTGTGCAATCTGACACTCCAACCATATGTTTTGCTTCAATTTGGCTCATTTTTCAAAGGTGCTTATTTCTGGAGTTCACATGCAGTTCTACTCATGAGTAAGCAACTAAGCGAAATAAACCTATAGATCGCTTATTTATCTTCTATCTATGCATTCTGACACTCCAACAATGTGTTTTGCTTCAATTTGGCTCATTTTACAAAGGTGCTTATTTCTGGAGTTCACATGCATATCTACTCAAGAGTAAGCAACTAAGCGAAATAAACCTATACAACGCTTATTTGTCTTCTATCTATGCATTCTGACACTCCACCAATGTGTTTTGCTTCAATTTGGCTCATTTTACAAACGTGCTTATTTCTGGAGTGAACATGCAGTTCTACTCAAGAGTAAGCAACTAAGCGAAATAAACCTATAGAACTCTTATTTGTCTTCTATCTATGCATTCTGACACTCCAACAATCTGTTTTGCTTCAATTTGGCTCATTTTACAAACGTGCTTATTTCTGGAGTGAACATGCAGTTCTACTCAAGAGTAAGCAACTAAGCGAAATAAACCTATAGAACACTTATTTGTCTTCTATCTATGCATTCTGACACTCCAACTAAGTGTTTTGCTTCAATTTGACTCATTTTACAAAGGTGCTTATTTCTGGAGTGAACATGCAGTTCTACTCAATAGTAAGCAACTAAGCGAAATAAACCTATAGAACGCTTACTTGTCTTCTATCTATGCATTCTGACACTCCAACAATGTGTTTTGCTTCAATTGGTCTCATTTTACAAACGTGCTTATTTCTGGAGTGAACATGCAGTTCTACTCAAGAGTAAGCAACTAAGCGAAATAAACCTATAGAACGCTTATTTGTCTTCTATCTGTGCAATCTGACACTCCAACAATGTGTTTTGCTTCAATTTGGCTCATTTTACAAAGGTGCTTATTTCTGGAGTGAACATGCAGTTCTACTCATGAGTAAGCAACTAAGCGAAATAAACCTATAGATCGCTTATTTATCTTCTATCTATGCATTCTGACACTCCACCAATATGTTTTGCTTCAATTTGGCTCATTTTAAAAACGTGCTTATTTCTGGAGTGAACATGCAGTTCTACTCATGAGTAAGCAACTAAGCGAAATAAACCTATAGATCGCTTATTTATCTTCTATCTATGCATTCTGACACTCCACCAATATGTTTTGCTTCAATTTGGCTCATTTTACAAAGGTGCTTATTTCTGGAGTGAACATGCATTTCTACTCAAGAGTAAGCAACTAAGCGAAATAAACCTGTAGAACGCTTACTTGTCTTCTATCTATGCATTCTGACACTCCAACAATGTGTTTTGCTTCAATTGGTCTCATTTTACAAACGTGCTTATTTCTGGAGTGAACATGCAGTTCTACTCAAGAGTAAGCAACTAAGCGAAATAAAACTATAGAACGCTTATTTGTCTTCTATCTGTGCAATCTGACACTCCAACCATGTGTTTTGCTTCAATTTGGCTCATTTTACAAAGGTGCTTATTTCTGGAGTTCACATGCAGTTCTACTCATGAGTAAGCAACTAAGCGAAATAAACCTATAGAACGCTTATTTGTCTTCTATCTATGCATTCTGACACTCCACCAATATGTTTTGCTTCAATTTGGCTCATTTTACAAACGTGCTCATTTCTGGAGTGAACATGCAGTTCTACTCAAGAGTAAGCAACTAAGCGAAATAAACCTATAGAACGCTTATTTGTCTTCTATCTATGCATTCTGACACTCCAACAATGTGTTTTGCTTCAATTTGGCTCATTTTACAAACGTGCTTATTTCTGGAGTGAACATGCAGTTCTACTCAAGAGTAAGCAACTAAGCGAAATAAACCTATAGAACACTTATTTGTCTTCTATCTATGCATTCTGACACTCCAACAATGTGTTTTGCTTCAATTTGACTCATTTTACAAAGGTGCTTATTTCTGGAGTGAACATGCAGTTCTACTCAATAGTAAGCAACTAAACGAAATAAACCTATAGAACGCTTACTTGTCTTCTATCTATGCATTCTGACACTCCAACTAAGTGTTTTGCTTCAAATTGGCTCATTTTACAAACGTGCTTATTTCTGGAGTTCACATGCAGTTCTACTCATGAGTAAGCAACTAAGCGAAATAAACCTATAGAACGCTTACTTGTCTTTTATCTATGCATTCTGACACTCCACCAATATGTTTTGCTTAAATTTGGCTCATTTTAAAAACGTGCTTATTTCTGGAGTGAACATGCAGTTCTACTCATGAGTAAGCAACTAAGCGAAATAAACCTATAGATCGCTTATTTATCTTCTATCTATGCATTCTGACACTCCACCAATATGTTTTGCTTCAATTTGGCTCATTTTAAAAACGTGCTTATTCCTGGAGTGAACATGCAGTTCTACTCATGAGTAAGCAACTAAGCGAAATAAACCTATAGATCGCTTATTTATCTTCTATCTATGCATTCTGACACTCCACCAATATGTTTTGCTTCAATTTGGCTCATTTTACAAAGGTGCTTATTTCTGGAGTGAACATGCATTTCTACTCAAGAGTAAGCAACTAAGCGAAATAAACCTATAGAACGCTTACTTGTCTTCTAGCTATGCATTCTGACACTCCAACAATGTGTTTTGCTTCAATTGGTCTCATTTTACAAACGTGCTTATTTCTGGAGTGAACATGCAGTTCTACTCAAGAGGAAGCAACTAAGCGAAATAAACCTATAGAACGCTTATTTGTCTTCTATCTGTGCAATCTGACACTCCAACCATATGTTTTGCTTCAATTTGGCTCATTTTTCAAAGGTGCTTATTTCTGGAGTTCACATGCAGTTCTACTCATGAGTAAGCAACTAAGCGAAATAAACCTATAGATCGCTTATTTATCTTCTATCTATGCATTCTGACACTCCAACAATGTGTTTTGCTTCAATTTGGCTCATTTTACAAAGGTGCTTATTTCTGGAGTTCACATGCATATCTACTCAAGAGTAAGCAACTAAGCGAAATAAACCTATAGAACGCTTATTTGTCTTCTATCTATGCATTCTGACACTCCACCAATGTGTTTTGCTTCAATTTGGCTCATTTTACAAACGTGCTTATTTCTGGAGTGAACATGCAGTTCTACTCAAGAGGAAGCAACTAAGCGAAATAAACCTATAGAACGCTTATTTGTCTTCTATCTATGCATTCTGACATTCCAACAATCTGTTTTGCTTCAATTTGGCTCATTTTACAAACGTGCTTATTTCTGGAGTGAACATGCAGTTCTACTCAAGAGTAAGCAACTAAGCGAAATAAACCTATAGAACACTTATTTGTCTTCTGTCTATGCATTCTGACATTCCAACAATCTGTTTTGCTTCAATTTGGCTCATTTTACAAACGTGCTTATTTCTGGAGTGAACATGCAGTTCTACTCATGAGTAAGCAACTAAGCGAAATAAACATATAGATCGCTTATTTATCTTCTATCTATGCATTCTGACACTCCGACAATGTGTTTTGCTTCAATTTGGCTCATTTTACAAAGGTGCTTATTTCTGGAGTTCACATGCAGTTCTACTCATGAGTAAGCAACTAAGCGAAATAAACATATAGATCGCTTATTTATCTTCTATCTATGCATTCTGACACTCCGACAATGTGTTTTGCTTCAATTTGGCTCATTTTACAAAGGTGCTTATTTCTGGAGTGAACATGCAGTTCTACTCAAGAGTAAGCAACTAAGCGAAAAAAACCTATAGATCACTTATTAGTATTCTATCTATGCATTCTGACACTCCATCAATGTGCTTTGCTTCAATTTGGCTCATTTTACAAAGGTGCTTATTTCTGGACTGAACATGCAGTTCTACTCAAGAGTAAGCAACTAAGCGAAATAAACCTATAGATCGCTTATTTATCTTCTATCTATGCATTCTGACACTCCACCAATATGTTTTGCTTCAATTTGGCTCATTTTACAAAGGTCCTCATTTCTGGAGTGAACATTCAGTTCTACTCAAGAGTAAGCAATTAAGCGAAATAAACCTATAGAACGCTTATTTGTCTTCTATCTATGCAATCTGACACTCCACCAATATGTTTCGCTTCAATTTGGCTCATTTTACAAAGGTGCTTATTTCTGGAGTGAACATGCAGTTCTATTCAAGAGTAAGCAACTAAGCGAAATAAACCTATAGAACGCTTACTTGTCTTCTATCTATGCATTCTGACAATCCAACAAAGTGTTTTGCTTCAATTTGGCTCATTTTAAAAACGTGCTTATTTCTGGAGTGAACATGCAGTTCTACTCATGAGTAAGCAACTAAGCGAAATAAACCTATAAATCGCTTATTTATCTTCTATCTATGCATTCTGACACTCCAGCAATATGTTTTGCTTCAATTGGTCTCATTTTACAAAGGTGCTTATTTCTGGATTGAACATGCATTTCTACTCAAGAGTAAGCAACTAAGCGAAATAAACCTATAGAACGCTTACTTGTCTTCTATCTATGCATTCTGACACTCCAACAAAGTGTTTTGCTTCAATTTGGCTCATTTTACAAAGGTGCTTATTCCTGGAGTGAACATGCAGTTCTACTCAAGAGTAAGCAACTAAGCGAAATAAAGCTATAGAACGCTTATCTGCCTTCTATCTATGCATTCTGACACTCCAACAATGTGTTTTGCTTCAATTTGGCTCATTTTACAAAGGTGCTTATTTCTGGAGTTCACATGCAGTTCTACTCATGAGTAAGCAACCAAGCGAAATAAACCTATAGATCGCTTATTTATCTTCTATCTATGCATTCTGACACTCCGACAATGTGTTTTGCTTCAATTTGGCTCATTTTACAAAGGTGCTTATTTCTGGAGTGAACATGCAGTTCTACTCAAGAGTAAGCAACTAAGCGAAATAAACCTATAGATCGCTTATTTATCTTCTATCTATGCATTCTGACACTCCACCAATATGTTTTGCTTCAATTTGGCTCATTTTAAAAACGTGCTTATTTCTGGAGTGAACATGCAGTTCTACTCATGAGTAAGCAACTAAGCGAAATAAACCTATAGATCGCTTATTTATCTTCTATCTATGCATTCTGACACTCCACCAATATGTTTTGCTTCAATTTGGCTCATTTTACAAAGGTGCTTATTTCTGGAGTGAACATGCATTTCTACTCAAGAGTAAGCAACTAAGCGAAATAAACCTATAGAATGCTTACTTGTCTTCTATCTATGCATTGTGACACTCCGACAATGTGTTTTGCTTCAATTTGGCTCATTTTACAAACGTGCTTATTTCTGGAGTGAACATGCAGTTCTACTCAAGAGTAAGCAACTAAGCGAAATAAAACTATAGAACGCTTATTTGTCTTCTATCTGTGCAATCTGACACTCCAACCATGTGTTTTGCTTCAATTTGGCTCATTTTACAAAGGTGCTTATTTCTGGAGTTCACATGCAGTTCTACTCATGAGTAAGCAACTAAGCGAAATAAACCTATAGAACGCTTATTTGTCTTCTATCTATGCATTCTGACACTCCACCAATATGTTTTGCTTCAATTTGGCTCATTTTACAAACGTGCTCATTTCTGGAGTGAACATGCAGTTCTACTCAAGAGTAAGCAACTAAGCGAAATAAACCTATAGAACGCTTATTTGTCTTCTATCTATGCATTCTGACACTCCAACAATGTGTTTTGCTTCAATTTGGCTCATTTTACAAACGTGCTTATTTCTGGAGTGAACATGCAGTTCTACTCAAGAGTAAGCAACTAAGCGAAATAAACCTATAGAACACTTATTTGTCTTCTATCTATGCATTCTGACACTCCAACAATGTGTTTTGCTTCAATTTGACTCATTTTACAAAGGTGCTTATTTCTGGAGTGAACATGCAGTTCTACTCAATAGTAAGCAACTAAACGAAATAAACCTATAGAACGCTTACTTGTCTTCTATCTATGCATTCTGACACTCCAACTAAGTGTTTTGCTTCAAATTGGCTCATTTTACAAACGTGCTTATTTCTGGAGTTCACATGCAGTTCTACTCAATAGTAAGCAACTAAGCGAAATAAACCTATAGAACGCTTACTTGTCTTTTATCTATGCATTCTGACACTCCACCAATATGTTTTGCTTCAATTTGGCTCATTTTAAAAACGTGCTTATTTCTGGAGTGAACATGCAGTTCTACTCATGAGTAAGCAACTAAGCGAAATAAACCTATAGATCGCTTATTTATCTTCTATCTATGCATTCTGACACTCCACCAATATGTTTTGCTTCAATTTGGCTCATTTTAAAAACGTGCTTATTTCTGGAGTGAACATGCAGTTCTACTCATGAGTAAGCAACTAAGCGAAATAAACCTATAGATCCCTTATTTATCTTCTATCTATGCATTCTGACACTCCACCAATATGTTTTGCTTCAATTTGGCTCATTTTACAAAGGTGCTTATTTCTGGAGTGAACATGCATTTCTACTCAAGAGTAAGCAACTAAGCGAAATAAACCTATAGAACGCTTACTTGTCTTCTAGCTATGCATTCTGACACTCCAACAATGTGTTTTGCTTCAATTGGTCTCATTTTACAAACGTGCTTATTTCTGGAGTGAACATGCAGTTCTACTCAAGAGTAAGCAACTAAGCGAAATAAACCTATAGAACGCTTATTTGTCTTCTATCTGTGCAATCTGACACTCCAACCATATGTTTTGCTTCAATTTGGCTCATTTTTCAAAGGTGCTTATTTCTGGAGTTCACATGCAGTTCTACTCATGAGTAAGCAACTAAGCGAAATAAACCTATAGATCGCTTATTTATCTTCTATCTATGCATTCTGACACTCCAACAATGTGTTTTGCTTCAATTTGGCTCATTTTACAAAGGTGCTTATTTCTGGAGTTCACATGCATATCTACTCAAGAGTAAGCAACTAAGCGAAATAAACCTATAGAACGCTTATTTGTCTTCTATCTATGCATTCTGACACTCCACCAATGTGTTTTGCTTCAATTTGGCTCATTTTACAAACGTGCTTATTTCTGGAGTGAACATGCAGTTCTACTCAAGAGGAAGCAACCAAGCGAAATAAACCTATAGAACGCTTATTTGTCTTCTATCTATGCATTCTGACATTCCAACAATCTGTTTTGCTTCAATTTGGCTCATTTTACAAACGTGCTTATTTCTGGAGTGAACATGCAGTTCTACTCAAGAGTAAGCAACTAAGCGAAATAAACCTATAGAACACTTATTTGTCTTCTGTCTATGCATTCTGACATTCCAACAATCTGTTTTGCTTCAATTTGGCTCATTTTACAAACGTGCTTATTTCTGGAGTGAACATGCAGTTCTACTCATGAGTAAGCAACTAAGCGAAATAAACATATAGATCGCTTATTTATCTTCTATCTATGCATTCTGACACTCCGACAATGTGTTTTGCTTCAATTTGGCTCATTTTACAAAGGTGCTTATTTCTGGAGTTCACATGCAGTTCTACTCATGAGTAAGCAACTAAGCGAAATAAACATATAGATCGCTTATTTATCTTCTATCTATGCATTCTGACACTCCGACAATGTGTTTTGCTTCAATTTGGCTCATTTTACAAAGGTGCTTATTTCTGGAGTGAACATGCAGTTCTACTCAAGAGTAAGCAACTAAGCGAAAAAAACCTATAGATCACTTATTAGTATTCTATCTATGCATTCTGACACTCCATCAATGTGCTTTGCTTCAATTTGGCTCATTTTACAAAGGTGCTTATTTCTGGACTGAACATGCAGTTCTACTCAAGAGTAAGCAACTAAGCGAAATAAACCTATAGATCGCTTATTTATCTTCTATCTATGCATTCTGACACTCCACCAATATGTTTTGCTTCAATTTGGCTCATTTTACAAAGGTCCTCATTTCTGGAGTGAACATTCAGTTCTACTCAAGAGTAAGCAATTAAGCGAAATAAACCTATAGAACGCTTATTTGTCTTCTATCTATGCAATCTGACACTCCACCAATATGTTTCGCTTCAATTTGGCTCATTTTACAAAGGTGCTTATTTCCGGAGTGAACATGCAGTTCTATTCAAGAGTAAGCAACTAAGCGAAATAAACCTATAGAACGCTTACTTGTCTTCTATCTATGCATTCTGACACTCCAACAAAGTGTTTTGCTTCAATTTGGCTCATTTTAAAAACGTGCTTATTTCTGGAGTGAACATGCAGTTCTACTCATGAGTAAGCAACTAAGCGAAATAAACCTATAAATCGCTTATTTATCTTCTATCTATGCATTCTGACACTCCAGCAATATGTTTTGCTTCAATTGGTCTCATTTTACAAAGGTGCTTATTTCTGGATTGAACATGCATTTCTACTCAAGAGTAAGCAACTAAGCGAAATAAACCTATAGAACGCTTACTTGTCTTCTATCTATGCATTCTGACACTCCAACAAAGTGTTTTGCTTCAATTTGGCTCATTTTACAAAGGTGCTTATTCCTGGAGTGAACATGCAGTTCTACTCAAGAGTAAGCAACTAAGCGAAATAAAGCTATAGAACGCTTATCTGCCTTCTATCTATGCATTCTGACACTCCAACAATATGTTTTGCTTCAATTTGGCTCATTTTACAAAGGTGCTTATTTCTGGAGTTCACATGCAGTTCTACTCATGAGTAAGCAACCAAGCGAAATAAACCTATAGATCGCTTATTTATCTTCTATCTATGCATTCTGACACACCGACAATGTGTTTTGCTTCAATTTGGCTCATTTTACAAAGGTGCTTATTTCTGGAGTGAACATGCATATCTACTCAAGAGTAAGCAACTAAGCGAAATAAACCTATAGAACGCTTATTTGTCTTCTATCTATGCATCCTGACACTCCACCAATATGTTTTGCTTCAATTTGGCTCATTTTAAAAACGTGCTTATTTCTGGAGTGAACATGTAGTTCTACTCAAGAGTAAGCAACTAAGCGAAATAAACCTATAGAACGCTTATTTGTCTTCTATCTATGCATTCTGACACTCCAAGAATGTGTTTTGCTTCAATTTGGCTCATTTTACAAAGGTGCTTATTTCTGGAGTGAACATGCAGTTCTACTCAAGAGTAAGCAACTAAGCGAAATAAACCTATAGAACGCTTATTTGTCTTCTATCTATGCATTCTGACACTCCAACAATGTGTTTTGCTTCAATTTGGCTCATTTTACAAAGGTGCTTATTTCTGGAGTTCACATGCAGTTCTACTCATGAGTAAGCAACTAAGCGAAATAAACATATAGATCGCTTATTTATCTTCTATCTATGCATTCTGACACTCCGACAATGTGTTTTGCTTCAATTTGGCTCATTTTACAAAGGTGCTTATTTCTGGAGTTCACATGCAGTTCTACTCATGAGTAAGCAACTAAGCGAAATAAACATATAGATCGCTTATTTATCTTCTATCTATGCATTCTGACACTCCAACAATGTGTTTTGCTTCAATTTGGCTCATTTTACAAAGGTGCTTATTTCTGGAGTGAACATGCAGTTCTACTCAAGAGTAAGCAACTAAGCGAAATAAACCTATAGATCGCTTATTTATCTTCTATCTATGCATTCTGACACTCCACCAATATGTTTTGCTTCAATTTGGCTCATTTTAAAAACGTGCTTATTTCTGGAGTGAACATGTAGTTCTACTCAAGAGTAAGCAACTAAGCGAAATAAACCTATAGAACGCTTATTTGTCTTCTATCTATGCATTCTGACACTCCAACAATGTGTTTTGCTTCAATTTGGCTCATTTTACAAAGGTGCTTATTTCTTGGAGTGAACATGCAGTTCTACTCAAGAGTAAGCAACTAAGCGAAATAAACCTATAGAACGCTTATTTGTCTTCTATCTATGCATTCTGACACTCCAACAATGTGTTTTGCTTCAATTTGGCTCATTTTACAAAGGTGCTTATTTCTGGAGTGAACATGCAGTTCTACTCAAGAGTAAGCAACTAAGCGAAATAAACCTATAGAACGCTTACTTGTCTTCTATCTATGCATTCTGACACTACACCAATATGTTTTGCTTCAATTTGGCTCATTTTAAAAACGTGCTTATTTCTGGAGTGAACATGCAGTTCTACTCATGAGTAAGCAACTAAGCGAAATAAACCTATAGATCGCTTATTTATCTTCTATCTATGCATTCTGACACTCCACCAATATGTTTTGCTTCAATTTGGCTCATTTTACAAAGGTGCTTATTTCTGGAGTGAACATGCAGTTCTACTCAATAGTAAGCAACTAAGCGAAATAAACCTATAGAATGCTTATTTGTCTTCTATCTATGCATTGTGACACTCCAACAATGTGTTTTGCTTCAATTTGGCTCATTTTACAAACGTGCTTATTTCTGGAGTGAACATGCAGTTCTACTCAAGAGTAAGCAACTAAGCGAAATAAAACTATAGAACGCTTATTTGTCTTCTATCTGTGCAATCTGACACTCCAACCATGTGTTTTGCTTCAATTTGGCTCATTTTACAAAGGTGCTTATTTCTGGAGTTCACATGCAGTTCTACTCATGAGTAAGCAACTAAGCGAAATAAACCTATAGATTGCTTATTTATCTTCTATCTATGCATTCTGACACTCCAACAATGTGTTTTGCTTCAATTTGGCTCATTTTACAAAGGTGCTTATTTCTGGACTGAACATGCAGTTCTACTCAAGAGTAAGCAACTAAGCGAAATAAACCTATAGAACGGTTATTTGTCTTCTATCTATGCATTCTGACACTCCACCAATATGTTTTGCTTCAATTTGGCTCATTTTACAAACATGCTCATTTCTGGAGTGAACATGCAGTTCTACTCAAGAGTAAGCAACTAAGCGAAATAAACCTATAGAACGCTTATTTGTCTTCTATCTATGCATTCTGACACTCCAACAATGTGTTTTGCTTCAATTTGGCTCATTTTACAAACGTGCTTATTTCTGGAGTGAACATGCAGTTCTACTCAAGAGTAAGCAACTAAGCGAAATAAACCTATAGAACACTTATTTGTCTTCTATCTATGCATTCTGACACTCCAACAATGTGTTTTGCTTCAATTTGACTCATTTTACAAAGGTGCTTATTTCTGGAGTGAACATGCAGTTCTACTCAATAGTAAGCAACTAAGCGAAATAAACCTATAGAACGCTTACTTGTCTTCTATCTATGCATTCTGACACTCCAACAAAGTGTTTTGCTTCAATTTGGCTCATTTTACAAACGTGCTTATTTCTGGAGTGAACATGCAGTTCTACTCAAGAGTAAGCAACTAAGCGAAATAAACCTATAGAACGCTTATTTGTCTTCTATCTATGCATTCTGACACTCCAACAATGTGTTTTGCTTCAATTTGGCTCATTTTACAAACGTGCTTATTTCTGGAGTGAACATGCAGTTCTACTCAAGAGTAAGCAACTAAGCGAAATAAACCTATAGATCGCTTATTTATCTTCTATCTATGCATTCTGACACTCCACCAATATGTTTTGCTTCAATTTGGCTCATTTTACAAAGGTGCTTATTTCTGGAGTGAACATGCATTTCTACTCAAGAGTAAGCAACTAAGCGAAATAAACCTATAGAATGCTTACTTGTCTTCAATCTATGCATTGTGACACTCCAACAATGTGTTTTGCTTCAATTTGGCTCATTTTACAAAGGTGCTTATTTCTGGAGTGAACATGCATTTCTACTCAAGAGTAAGCAACTAAGCGAAATAAACCTATAGAATGCTTACTTGTCTTCTATCTATGCATTGTGACACGCCAACAATGTGTTTTGCTTCAATTTAGCTCACTTTACAAACGTGCTTATTTCTGGAGTGAACATGCAGTTCTACTCAAGAGTAAGCAACTAAGCGAAATAAAACTATAGAACGCTTATTTGTCTTCTATCTGTGCAATCTGACACTCCAACCATGTGTTTTGCTTCAATTTGGCTCATTTTACAAAGGTGCTTATTTCTGGAGTGAACATGCAGTTCTACTCATGAGTAAGCAACTAAGCGAAATAAACCTATAGATTGCTTATTTATCTTCTTTCTATGCATTCTGACACTCCAACAATGTGTTTTGCTTCAATTTGGCTCATTTTACAAAGGTGCTTATTTCTGGAGTGAACATGCAGTTCTACTCAAGAGTAAGCAACTAAGCGAAATAAACCTATAGAACGCTTATTTGTCTTCTATCTATGCATTCTGACACTCCAACAATGTGTTTTGCTTCAATTTGGCTCATTTTACAAAGGTGCTTATTTCTGGAGTGAACATGCAGTTCTACTCAAGAGTAAGCAACTAAGTGAAATAAACCTATAGATCGATTATTTATATTCTATCTATGCATTCTGACACTCCACCAATATGTTTTGCTTCAATTTGGCTCATTTTAAAAACGTGCTTATTTCTGGAGTGAACATGCAGTTCTACTCATGAGTAAGCAACTAAGCGAAATAAACCTATAGATCGCTTATTTATCTTCTATCTATGCATTCTGACACTGCAACAAAGTGT